>NW_022145778.1:0-54396 GCF_002938485.1 Sitophilus oryzae | reverse complement strand
CCTTCCCTAATTTACATAATATTCTAACCCAGTTTGTAAATATATGTTATCTCTGGGTTAAAAACATAGCCCAAGAATATTTAGGACAAACATGAAAAATGTCTCTCAACCCAAGTACTTGTAAATGGTGCAGTAACAAACAAAACAAACAATTTGAAAGCCTCTTTTATAATCGAAATTATCATATATATTATTAATATCTGCAATTTATTCATTAATTTACGTCGGTCAATAACATTTTTTGTTTGTTAAATCACTATTGAATGCGTTGGAAATGTATCAATATAACAAGTTTGTTAAATCAGATGTTAAATGCGTTGGAAATGTTTTATCGGATTCTTTAAATTTCGGATCCGCAAGAGATAAATAAAAATAATTGAGACATACGAGTACCTATCTGCAAACCTTATTTCTAAATGTATAACAATGTTATCTAATATTTCATAAAATAAAATTCGCAATGATATTTGACTAGCCGCTTTTATTAACATATCGAATTGAAATAGCACACTGAGACATTTCTGTAATATCTTTTGTATCGTCTTCTTGCACCGAATACAATAACGCGCTTTTTTATTTCGGATTCTTTTATTTCTGTGGCGTGTTGTGAAATACAACCGGTTATATCATTTTGAATAATCTCGGACAAGCCCGAAAAATGTTTTCAATTTGCTTTAAACGTTTTTTGAATTTTCATATAAAAGTTTTAAATGCTACGTATAATAAAATATGAAATATCCCCTTAACGAAATGTGATATATTCCCTTATGAAATATCGGGAATATCCCCTTAACTTCTAAGCCTACCGAGCCTCCACGACTTCATGCGATAAGGCGACCGGAGATTCCGCCTAAGCCCCGCCTTAATACGATACAACTCCGACTTACGTTACGTTACCGCACGATGGGTTTTACAGAGACAGAAGACTGCCGTACGTTGTGCATCGACTCTGATGGTAGGCGATGCAGAAATCGCCGAACAAAGGCAAAAGGCACTCCAACGGTCAAAATTATTTTGTTTTCTAATGTAGCAGCACAGTCAGTGTACGCCAGCGATAGTGAATATTTTAATATACAAGACCAGAAATAATATTAACATAATATTGATTATTAAAACACACTTCCGTGTATTAACAGTATTTTTATGCATTGGCAGCATTAATAGTAAATAATGCAATGTAATAAACCGCTTAAATGCTAACAACATTTTAGGGTAGGCGCCGCCTACTGTAAAAGAAATATCTACCCGTTACAAAGTAACAGGTATTTAACTAATACCCGAAGTAACTGTTCTTTAATACTCAAAATACCTGCTCCAAAATACCCGTTTTGTACATATGCAACACAAAATACTAAAATACCTACATCGATTGGTAGTTTCACAATAGGTTGCAGAAGGTTAGTCTGTGGTAGTTTGTTACTTCGATGTTGTAGGTGCTTTAATTTGGGTATTTCCCCCATAACAAATTACTAATCGGTGTAACCGTATAATATCCGATCTCGGTTCATTAGTTTTATTTTCTTTTTGAGATTGATCTACCTTTCTAGACGATTAGAAATCCCGAAAATTAGCAAAATTACTTCGTCTATATCTGATATCTGATTAATAATGGACTTAATAATGAAAAAGCAAAATGCAATTTATGCAAAAACATTTATTCTTTTCGTGGAAGTGTTACGAATTTGCGTAAACACATAAAAAGTAAACATCCGACTATGATGGTGGATGATGAACCAAAAATGAAAAGGCAATCACTGGCAGTGGAACAGGAACAACGACAACTATCAGTAGACGATCAACCTGGTAAGTATTAGTAGGTATATGTATGATAATAAAAGTATTACTTATTAGAGCCATTAGACACACAGTTACAAAATTATTTATTATTTGCAAATTGCAATTTGTTTTCAAAAATGTATGAAAAGTTTGAATAAAATAAGCTATCTTATATTTTACAAGAAATTGCGCATAAATCAGCGCAAGCTGCGCAGGTGCACATGATAATTTAATTTTGGAAAATTTAAGTGATAGTAATAAACATAACCTTAATTGTTTGAAATTTGCCAATTTTTTATCGCTATAGCTGAAATAAAAATGTATTCAGAAGAGGCAAATCTTGACAGAAAAAAAGACCCTCTTATTTGGTGGTCTGAGAGACAGAGAGTGTATCCCTGGTTATCTCAATTAGCCAAAAAATATCTTTGTATCTGCGCTACATCTGTTCCATGCGAACGGATATTTTCAAAAGCTGGCCAAATAGTCACCGAACGGAGAAATAGGTTAAAATCAAAAAATGTAGAAAAACTAATATTTTTACATTGTAATAACGACTTATAGACTTAAAATTACTAGAGTTTAGTTTTATCTAGGTATGTTAATTTTGTTACTCTGCCTTAAATTTATTAATTTAGTTTCATGTTTTTAATATTTGTGTTAACTATATTCTATTGTTGTTATGTTTCCGTTATGTACCTACCCATGTATGATACCATGTATTATTTTTGTAACCAATATATTAAAAGTAACCGTTTCAGGAAGAAAACATTAAATCCATTATCAAGATCAAGTACCAAGTACCTATACCTAATAATGTCAAATATACCCTATCCTTTATATACCCGTTCGATATACCTTTTCCTTTTAACAGTTTTAATCATGTCATGAAATGAAACGCAAACGTCGCAAACTGATATTTATGAAATATTTATTTTCGTATATCGTTTATCGTTATTTTGCATATAATACTTACCCATGATATACCATACTTGTACTGCGAATCGACAAATAGAAGTAGCAGTAGCAGTTAAGTAACGGGTATTAAGTAGCAGGTACTGATAATAAAAGTAACTACTCGGAACAGGTATTAAAGAGTAGCAGTAATTTACATCACTATTGCTTACCCTGACGAGCCGCCACCACTGGTTAGAAGTTATACAAATTTGCAACGAACAAAAAAATGCTTAACGTTTCGGAAAGTTTATTTCTTTCCGTCGTCGGAAGCAAAAAAATACAAAGAATAAAGAAAAAACTATTTAAAATATTTAAATTCAACTATTCGAGAACACTTTAGTTTTTTAAAACAAATACGTCTACAAAAACCGTTGACGTTCTGTTAAAATGACATTATATCAAGTTAAACTTCAAAATTAACAACTACTACAACTAGTTGATAAAAATTGCTTAATAAGGCAAAACCAAAAAGCCCCAAACTTTCTGTATGATTATTTTTAATTTTTACGTAGGTACGTTATGTTTATTTATGTTCTTTAAAATCAAATTGTACTAACATCTACAGATGCATGAGCAATAGATTTATTTTTATTAGATTGTATTAAAAAAGCCTCTTTTATTTTTCTTTTAGAGGCTTCTTTCGTTATAATTTTGACGACAGAAAGAGATAAACTTTCCGAAACGTTAAGCATTTTTTGTTCGTTAGGCAAATTTGTATAACTGTAAACCTAACTTCTGACAAGTAGTTTCCGTTTGGTATTAACGGAGAAGTGTTTACAAAAAATAACTATTTTATTTTGTAGATTTTCTTGCAGTGGCGAAATACCCATAGAGGATATTTTGGAGAGATGAATCCGCCACATAGGTATAGACATTTTTTAAAAAATATAGTGTTATAAAAACTAAAGCAAAGTCACAACCTAATTGTGTGCATTAACAGTGGGCAATTTCAAACTATATTGATCTTCTAATTTCTGTAAAATATGATTACATTCTCAGCTAAGCATAAAATATAATCAAACGATCTATACTTTGCTGAGTGACTTGAATGCTGAATCAGAATCAGAAATATCAGAATTAAGATTCCTTTCAGTATTCTCACTTTGGAGAGTAAAATAAAAGTGAACCAAGATTTATGAAGTAAAACTTCTTTACGCGTGTTGGGAGAAAAAAATCAAGGCCGTGCACACGAGCTAGTGGTAACGATCAAAAAAGTGGTAAACCATTGAGGAAGTTGAAATAGCTCTTTGAAGAGCGATTTAACCCGGGCCCTATGTGAGCTAGGGGGCTGAAACACTAAATGTAGATCCAAAGCTGCGAGTTCACATATAATTTAAGTATTTTTTTTTATTTAAATTATTTTAATGTAAGTCATTTTTCGAAAACTGACATAAGACTTAAAATTGAAGTCTTTTTTTATGAAAAAGATTTGTGATTTAAATCTTTCGAGGGGCAAACCGCTGGTGGTATTTATTGTACAAGCACTTGGTAATACTGGTATTTTTTTGGTACTAATTTGGCATTTTTGGAACTAATTTGGTATTTTTGGTACTAATTTGGTATTTTTGGTACTAATTTGGTATTATTTGGTAATAAACTGGTTTTATTTGGTATTAAACTGGTATTACACAGGTATTTTGTTTGACATCTGGCAACGCTGGATTAGACGCACGTGGCGACGACGGCGACGGCCGGGAAGCCGATTGCATAATTTCTAGTCCATTTGCATCTAAAGCTAATACTTAAAAATATCTATATTTCTAGCCCCAAGTACATCTAAAGCTAATACTGAAAAATATCTTGAATCTAAAGGTGCTTTGACAAAATCGTTTAGTTCTGTGGAAGTCTTTCAGAAGATACCACTCTACATGTTTTGGAAACTGATTATACCCAAGAAAATAATATAGTTTCTAAAATACTAAAACAATGGTTAAAGTCAAAAATTGGCGATGAACTCTGGAGCACTCTAAACTGCAATAGTCTGTTTAATAACATTATTTTTAGCAAATCAATTTTACTTCCAAATTCTACTGCAAACTTCGAGGCAAACTCGATTTCGGGATCGACTTTAATATGCAAAATAACCTGCTTTAAGTAACTTTACAAATAAAATATCATCCTTCTACAAAAACCACAAAAACAAGAGTTACAAAGACACACTAGGTAAGCTCAAATTTTCAAACACACTTGATAAAGCATTTTGATATAACAAATAAATTATTTATACCAAAAATTAGTAATAATCGCAGAGTTAAATCCGAGGTTAAATCAGAGGTAAGCAATAATTCTTCAAATACCTCTGAGGCACAACCAAAAATAACTTCATTTCTAAAAAAGCCTTCTACCGAGCCTTCTACGGAAAATACCGAGGAAATTACAGAGGCATGCAAACCCTCATGTAGCAAAATTGTACCCCCTAATCTAATATTTGAAGCTCTCTGTAATCAAAGAAATACTAATGTAAAAATACTAGACTGCGTAATAATCCCCCCAAGTAAACGAGCCTCGGAACTACCCTTATCAGCCGACACTATAGCCATACCATCCACAAGCAATAATAATTATCTCACCGATGTTACCCCCTTCTAACCATTATCAGCTGCCGCTTCAACCTTACCGTCAACAAGCAATAATTCAATTAGGAAGTCTACAAAATACAGCCGCTCGCAAAGGAATAAAAGAAAAATTGAAAAGTTTCAGTATAATCAACCTCTTATAACCAACTTTATTTCGACATTAGAGAAAATAAATTCTACCCTTAAGGAAAATGGAGAAATATCGAAAGCTCTTAAGGAAACGATGATGGTTTGTCTAAATGAACCCGAGAATGAACCTAATGAGAATAAGCCAGAATCGAGGCCAGAATCAATGCCAGCAAACAAATTTTTAAACATGTTGCTTAAGGCAAACTTTGGTACTAATTTGGTATTTTTGGTTCTTATTTGGTATTTTTTGGAAATAATTTGGTATTTTTGGTACTTTTTTCCCAAAATTGGTATTTATTGTACACCATTTTTGGCAGCGGTTTGCCCCTCGAAATCTTTATTCCGAAATATAGAAAAAGATTTAAGTCTTTTTATAATAATAATAATAATAATTAATAGCTCCCGTATACATATAGCGTTTAACGCCTTGGGAGTAGCAAGGTACAGCTTGCCATGCTAGAGCCGTTCGGTATACAAGGAAGGTAATGTGGCTAGCACTACGCTTCAACCGCCTATTATTACCTCAGGATTATGAATCCCAAATACTCATTTAAGGCTGAGTCGACCTAGAACCTAGGTACCCAAATATTTTTATTTTAATAAAAATTGTCGGCTGATGAAATGCCGGGTGTAGGATTCGAACCCACTACCTTGACATTGGTAGACGAGAGCCTGTACCTCTACGCCACCTTAAGTCTTTATTATAAATTTTGTTCATTTATTTGAATATTTAGCGCGTTACGCGTGCATAGTGAGTCTGTTGTCTATCAAGTGAATCCCCAACTCCGTTATGTAGCCCGAAAGATGAACGAAAGAAATTTATCTCGAATATATTGAAGAGTACCTTAATAGCCCTTAGCTTATGCCATCGAGCTTATAGATCAGGATCATTATAAAAAGAAGATTTAAAAATACATAAATGATATGAAAATATGTTTTCCCTTAGATTGAGGTTTTACGTACTTACGTTATTTAACTTATATTAATATTGATAAATTTGTATTTACACTAAAATATTTATAGATAAAAAATTACAGCTACCTACTTCGATTTGTAACTGTTAATTCTAGTGTCGATTATTCCCAGAAACATAAACTACAGTAAATTAATAATTTATGTCGCTTATTTTTCCGCCCATGGTATCCTTGAGAGTAATTCTATTTTAATATCAATCAAAATCAAAACATTTCATACATTTGACCGTGACCTTAGAAAACTATAAGTAAATTATTTGGAATTTATGTGTAGTTAACAAGGCATAAGTGGCATTTCAAAGATCAACGAGCAAACATTTATATTTTTTGTTTAATAGTGACCTCTGTTCTTTGTTTAAAGGTAATATTTCATTTGAAATAACACTATTATGTCGAGCATCGAGCATCCACTGTTATTATTTTCGGATAAAAATCCTATTATACCACAAATAATAGTGAGGAGCTAGACTAGTCTTGAGACCTAACCTAACCAAGACTGGACCCTGCAATACCAAGACCAAGACGTATAAAGCTTGATTTTCATGCATCCGTTGTCCGACGTTACGTTGATACAATATTAATTTTATTGGTAGAATTTAAAGACTGGCTGGTTAGAAAATAACGCAGTTTTTAAATTTATTGCATTTTCATGCCTCCGTTTATCGGATATACGTTGGTGTCATTTTATATTTTCGTTTCCATAACGATTTTGCTATTTTACTTATATTTTTATTAAGGTTAGATTAAATTTGTCAAAAAAGTGTCAAAACGTCCGTTATCGTATGAACGGGTCCGTTGACGGGCTGAAGTAAAATATTTATACGGATGAAAAATGACTCGAAAACGCTATGACCAATCAGAGCACCGTCGGACCAACGTATCAACGTATAAAGCTTGATTTTCATGCATCCGTTGACCGACGATACGTTGATACGATATTAATTTTATTGGTAGAATTTAAAGACTTTGACTGGTTAGAAAATAACGCAGTTTTTCAATTTATTGCATTTTCATGCCTCCGTTTATCGGATATACGTTGGTGTCATTTTATATTTTCGTTTCCATAACGATTTTGCTATTTTACTTATATTTTTATTAAGGTTAGATTAAATTTGTCAAAAAAGTGTCAAAACGTCCGTTATCGTATGAACGGGTCCGTTGACGGGCTGAAGTAAAATATTTATACGGATGAAAAATGACTCGAAAACGCTATGACCAATCAGAGCACCGTCGGACCAACGTATCAACGTATAAAGCTTGATTTTCATGCATCCGTTGACCGACGATACGTTGATACGATATTAATTTTATTGGTAGAATTTAAAGACTTTGATCGGTTAGAAAATAACGCAGGTTTTAAATTTATTGCATTTTCATGCCTCCGTTTATCGGATATACGTTGGTGTTATTTTATATTTTTGTTTCCATAACGATTTTGCTATTTTACTTATATTTTTATTATTGTTAGATTAAATTTGTCAAAAAAGTGTCAAAACGTCGCGCGAAAACGCTATGACCAATCAGAGCATCATCGGACCAACGTACCAACGTATAACGGATGCATGAAAATCAAGCTTAAACGGATGCATGAAAATCAAGCTTAAGGTAGTCTTGCTCTTGCAAAGAATGTTGCATTTATGAGAAAATGTTTCCAAGCTTTCAACGATACTTAGTTAACAGAAATATTTCCATTATTTTCAATAAAATCATAAAACAACCTTTTTTATTGTTTATATCTTTCATTGCTGTTCCAGTGTCAATATGCACATGGAGAGACTGGTAGTACAAGGAAGACCTGTAGGATCTTGTCGCCGAGGCAAATCACCAACCAGGTGGGTGGACATGGTTGAAAAACTTATGAATACCAACCTGGAGGGAGCCGTTCGAAGGACAGAAAACAGGGAAAATTGGAGAGGGGCGCGCCCGGGCGGTGCATGCGATCATCAGGTCTTTAGAGCCAAAACCAGAGCCACTACACGTCGCGTCGTATGCGACGTACGAACTTAGACGACGATGCGAGATCTGGACACTTAAAACGGACTTTATAAGGAAACTGTAGATCGTACAACGCTCAATGGAACGAAATACAGAATCAAATCCCTCAAGTGGCAATGGGCAGGAGACCTGACAAGAAGAACGGACAACAGAGGAATAAGAGACCTAAAAGAAGACCAAATCTGATATGGGACCATGATATTAGGAAATCAGCAGGGATAACTTGGACCCGCATAGCCAACAATATGGGCCCAATTACAAAGATCTAAATATGTGAGGGCGGCTACATCATAATTGGAAATGGTTGAATAAGCTGAAAATGATGATGATGATGATGATTTATATTTTTTTTATTATTAGTGGCCGGCCGTAGCTCCAGCGTTAGTGTGTCGATCTGCGGAGCGGAAGGCACTGGGTTCGATCCCCAGCCAGTACGGTCGCTTTATTTATTTAAATAAAAATATTTATTTATCTAAATAGAGCGACCAACGAGCCGCCACCTCAAGGAAGGCAATGGCAAACCACCTTGAGTATATTTGCCTTGTACAGCTCTTCAAATATGCCGTTCGGATTCGGCAATAAACTGTAGGTCCCGTGTACTTGTGAAACACTGATGACACACATCACAGACGCGACGCTCTATCACGGCATATAAATCACACGGCATGCCAACTCGCTTTGGCGGGCCGCCATTATGGGTGCCAGCAACAGAAATTAACCAGTGTCGTAGTCAGTCGTAGTATTTGTTATCGACAACATACAGTTACGGCAGCTTTGAGTCAGTAGCGTGCGGCTTAATTTATTTCATTCTTTTCTTGAGTGATATATTTTGTTTTTTTATTTTTGTTTATTGTGTGATATATTTGGTTTTTGTATTTTAGTAGTACAATTGAAGTCCGAAATTCTTTTAGTTTTAATACTCAATCATTGCCTACGGCATTCAAAGTAATTTTTATTATTAGGTATCCTGCAAAATGACAAATGACATTGAAAACAAGATTCATTTCTAAATTACTGTTTTTCTGATTATCCGTATCTATTTTTAATTTTTATGGATAGCTCATGACAATTCAGAGAGAAAAGAACAGAGATCTTGTTGTTTTTTATAATAAGATCTGCCGTTTTTAATAAGATGTTTGCCAGATCATTTTGGCAATTTTCAGTACCCGTTTGTAATATTCGGACACAAAGTTTTTTTAAATGTTCTTCTGAACTGGATGAATTTATCCTGGATGGGAATAATGATAGGTTGATAGGTTTACAAGATATTGGAATTACAAGAATTACATCAGGAATTACAAGATAAAGTTGTCGTACCAGATTTTTATGAGTGCAACTGTACATTCAAATCTCGCGACAAGCTTTTATATAATATAAAATTGTGTAATGACGTTATAAGTTCATAATAAAAGTTTTAAAGAAAAAGTTTATTTTTTCATTTTAATATATTTAAATAAAATCTTGTTTTTAGAAAGTTTTTTTTCTTAAATTTATTTTTTACTTTTTAGTTATGTTGGTTTCTCAGTGCCACACGCTTAAACTCGATTCTTTTTCTTAAATAACTTCCTATGGGCGTCCTAATAATATGTATATCAATTTTCATTAAAAAAGGAGAACTTAAAAAAAAAGACAGCTGTCAAACTTGACAGTTCAAATGTGAGACAAATAAAATGAAAACCGACGAAATTTATCAAAATCGGACAACTTTGAGATTTTTTTGACAGCTGTCAAATTTGATAGCTCAATTTTTTTTCTTTCATTTTAACCCATGGCCATCCTATATACAGATTTTTGTCAAAATCGGACAACTTTGAGATTTTTTTGAGAGCTGTCAAATTTGACAGCTCAATTTTTTTTCTTTCATTTTAACCCATGGCCATTCTATATACAGATTTTTATCAAAATCGGACAACTTTGAATTTTTTTTTGACAGCTGTCAAATTTGACAGCTCAATTTTTTTTTTCATTTTAGCCCATTGCCATCCTATATATCAATTTTTATTAAAATCGGACACCACACGGAAATTTTTTGACAGCTGTCAAAACCTGGGTCATACCTTTGCAAGAAAATGTATTGTCATCGAGACTGAACCTACATGCCAAATTTCAATTTCCTACAATGAAAGGAAGTGCTTCTAATTTAGCTTACAAGATTTGTCCCGAACAAACATACATACAAAGCAAGTTAAATAAAAGCTTGTAAAATAAGCTAGGGACTGCTTCCCATTGGGGCCATTGGTAAAGATATCTCTTACCATAACAACATTAGACACCCGAGCTGGTTTAAACTCTCTGTTCCCCTTCTGGTCCTCAAAACCTACAATATTATCACGACCACTATTATAAAATAAATTGCACTTGATATTCATATCATCAATACATAGAACACAATATCGATTCGGTTCATCGAAACTTTCAACTTTTCTTTTTCAGAGTCTCAAATACACTAAGACTTTCTAAGCCAGGTTTGATATCGATATCATTATTCATTATCTTAGTCTCTGGGTCTCTGGACGTGGAAGGCAAAATAGATTTGTCAAGAGCATCTTGTATATTTTTGACCCGGAAAAGTATATAGACAAACATTTAAATTTAAATTCATCAGCTAGTTTTCTTCCTTTAGCTGATTTGTTAATTTGTGCAATTTGAATATTAACAAAATTTGCTATGTCCATTGATGGACATAATTTGTACGTAGCCTCTTTAGATTGTTCAATAGATATTTTATTGGGTATTTCTTTAATTCTTGTTTGTAACTCCTGGACTCCTTCTAATTTTAATTGTCTATTCTCTAAAGTTAAATGTTTAATTGATTTTTTCATTTTTACTTTTTGAGGAGTATGCGCGGTTGACGATTCATTTGTTTAGATAAAAGTATTGTGTAAATAAAATTCAGTTTCAGTCAATTACAGTATTTTTTTAATACGACCCTGTCTAGCAATAGTTTATTTTCTGGGAAATTTTTGATACGTTTTAATCCGGCCCTGACTTGGCACCCATAATGGTGTTTTCAAGGACGAATTTTATAGAAATTTTAAACAATGGGATCTGGGCAGAGTTAGCCTGCCGTGTGATTTATATGCCGTGGCTCTATATAGAGTATGGCACTGTAAGAAGAAGATGATTTATGTAGTAGGGCATCAATACAATAGATCAATAATAGCTCTAAACAAACATCATGGATATAAAATGCAAGACATGTGAAAGTTATATACAAAAAAAATATCAGTTTATACTGTGATACGTAAAATTTGTATGTATATAGTTTATTTATATCAGGCCCTAGACACTCAATACTAATTTTATGGAACTACAAATTTAGTTTCTTCCGCATCGCCAGACAGCACAAAAGACATTAGAGTACAGGTTCCTAATTTATATATCAAAATGACATGACAGCCTCTATATTTACTACCATCCATGGTCTAGTTTTGGCCTAGTTGTCAAAATGTTGGTGATCCGTCAAGTTATTTTTAAATAATTTTTAAATATTTATGAATTCAGATGTTCTTGATTTGCGGAAAGTTCGGTGATTTGTGTTTATAGATTGTGTTTTTATTAGTTTGTGCATTTTGATATTTACAGTTGATCATCATTTTCGTGTTAGATATTAAAACTTTTTTATCAGACATTTTAGACATCTTAGAAATAATATATTATTTATGAATGAAATAAAAAAATGTTTAATCATAAATAAGTAAGTACATAGTTGGTAATATAGTATTTTTAGTAATAGTTAATTAGTAGTCTATAATATTTTTACTATATTATAATTTATTTGTTAAATCAAAAAAATAGGCGCTATGTGCTCTATTGTTGGTGTTTAAAATGTATGTATTCATAATAATTTTATTTTTAGTTTTGTATATGTTACACTTCTAATGATCTAATAAAACATAAAATATAGTAAACAAGTCTATATATTTATTATTTTATATTTTATAAAGAATAATTTTGCACTTGAATAACGTTACCGTTTTAGTTAGCGTTAATAAATAACGGAACGCTAAAATTATGTTATGCCAAAACTCTCCATTAGTTTCTTCCGGATCACCAGGTGACTCTAAATGACGGGCTTATTTGTTTTATATCAGTGTCCAATCTATCTCTAGTACGTACATTAGTCTATGATTTATATGGACGAATCGAAGTGTCGATTCAATATGAGGAATTAGTGTAGAAATAAGATTCACTAAAAAGAATCGTAACTATACTAGTTAGTGTATAACTTGTGTTAGAATGAACTGAACATGCTGATATTAAAGGCATAAACAGATTAGGTATGCTATATGTATATGTATACAGATAAAAATCTTGTCCCTAATTCATGGTACGAAAATTGTTTTTATGACGATGAGCAAACGAGTAAAATTTCCTGTGCGCAAAAATAAACTCCCGTTTAAACAGCCTAATAACTGGGCCGATTACAAGGCCGGTGTACAATTTTAGAGGCCATAAGTGGGCGTGCTATGTACGCAAACTAGTAGCCTAACTAGTGCGCGACTCCGAAAATTGGAACCACGAAAAACAATGCTTTTGACGATAAGTTTATAATCTGTATAATCTGTGGCATAAGTGTCTCTGCACTTAATAACCGCAATCCGCAATGGCAGTTTACTGACTACGGTGCACAAGTAGATCTATTACACCATCCTGGGATGCTAATAGCGATCGATAAGTCCTAGACATAAAGTCAACATAAATGGTAGGTAAAATTAATTTTAAAACTTAATTATATTTTTTTATTCGGCACTTAATTTCATGTCACTATCAGATTAGAAAAAAAAGTATTTGATTGTAATAGAAAAAAATATCGACCTTGTAGTTTAAGTTTTCCATTTTCAAATATCACAAATTTACGTCGACATAACGATTGGACCGCTAATAAGATATAGGTGACCGAAATGATTTAATTTAACTTATATAGTGCTTTGTATATCTACCTCTCACATAAGTAAAAGTTGTTCTGTGTGCCGCGATCAAACTGGATTAATGTTTTAGTTAAAAGGCGTTTGAATGCAGAACTTGTGCCGATAAATTACTTGTAACCAAAAAAAATAAAACATTTTTAGAACTTTGCTTATAAGTCACATACACGCAATTAAAAACACCTGTCCAGAGTGTTGGTCGATTTAATATCATTTCTGAAGGATGTTACATACTTAGTTGGGAAAAATATTGAAAATCCTATAACATTTTAGGGGTTAGTTATTATCTGGTATTTTTTGAAAAATTTTATGTAGGTTAAAAGATGGGAAGAGCTTTAAAATATACCTACATGCATATCTCTATCTAGAGAAGATGAACAAATTAGGCAAAGAAAAGTCCTCCTACTTGGTGCCTACCAACCAAGAGATAGAAGGCAATGGGAAAGTAAAGGATCTAGCTAGAAATGGAGCGAACACTCCAGTAACTGGATCAGAACTGTTCTGCTTCCCAAGTGGAAACCAACTTAAAAGTTGATTCTCACTATACCTTCCGTTTCCATTCCATATCCATTCCATATTCGTTCCGTATTTTTATTGTATTGACGCTATACGTAAGCTTCCGTTCCGTATCAGTTCCATACTTTTTATTGTACCGGGTGCCCCACTAAGAATAGCTCTCCGCTGTATCTCGGAAAGTATTAGCCGTAGAGCCTACGGAAAAAATATTATAACTAAAGGGACTACGAGAAATTGCTGGAAATTATTTTCAAGTTTGTAAAACGACCGCTAGAGGGCGCAACTGCTATGGAAAATAATAAAATAGGATTTTTAGAGAATTTTGACTAGATAATGGGTATTATTTATAGTAGCTTCATAATCTTCAGTAAATTCTGGATTTTTTTGTTAGGACCATTTTCCCCTATCTGCTAAAATAAAGTGGTGGGGGAAGGTTAGATCTGTCTTTATTTAAAAGTTAATAACTCCGGACTGGATGATCAGAGTCCAATAAGCAGGAGCTCGTTTAAAAGAGCGTTCCTCACTCTATATTATACCGTAAAAATAATAATAATAAGATTTTGAACGTAAACGCTAGGGGGCGCTTTCTTACGATTTAACAAACATAGCGCGTTTTTTCAGAAAAATTAAATACGATAGTATATGTAATTTTAGCTGATAATAAAGAGTAGTAAAAGCTTAAAAAGTTAGAGAAAACCGCATTTTGATATCTTCTTTCAAACCGAAGATATTAGCAAAATTATAATAAACACCAAAAAAATAAGCCCTTAATTACCTTATTTTTATGACACGGTATCAGGAGCCCTCTTAATTATGTCCATTCTAATCAAAAAATAAGATAGAAACAGTTAGTTTATTTTAAAATCGATGATATACCAGAATACCATAATACCAGATGTATTAATATCTAATAATTAAGATATTAATAACAGTGAACAAGAAACGACGATTCAGTGAAGTCATGGTAGGCTTTGGAAAAAAGTTGCCTTTGACGTAATAGTATAAATGTCAAATTGTTATTAGATCAACATTTTGATAGTCTTAGCAGCGTTTTTTTTTATCTTTTAATTGCTTTTTCAAAATGCTTTTATTATTTGAAGTAGGTGAAGTTGTTGAGCATTTTGTACATACCCCCCGCCTAGGCATAAAAGTAAAGCACTGTTACGCCTATAAGCACAAAAGTACAAAACTATATTATTAAACTGACATGAAGTGTCAAATTCAATGAGTGTACAAATTGTTGCTCGATTACTGTTTATAGTATTTGCAATGTTTGAAACTGATTAAAAAATTATTTGTAATGTTTAAAAAAATAGTATGTTCTATTCAGAGTAAAAATGTACTTTTCGTTCCTCCCCGTAACGTCGGAATAGCTTTCCGATGGTCCTTCAAAGATACATCATCGTCAAAAAAAGTATAATTTTTACTCCTAATAAAACAATGCAGTATTGTTCGGAAATAGTCTTAAGTTGAGAATGAAATTAGTATGTATTATCTAATGTCAAAGTGTAAAGTACTTACTGCAGATCAAAATGTCGGTCGGAATTTGGAAACATACAACCGATTCAAAAACATATTTTCTGACAACGATTATAGATTCCCGGGAATGAAGATAGTTCTGCACTAGACCAAACTAGACTTTGCGAATGATATCCATATGTATTATGTATTCGAACAGCGAATTTTTTTCACTTAAACATAAATTTTAAAACAAATCACCCTGCGTTTAGCGGTCTTTAGTTCAAAAATCGGTCCGACAATTAGATTGATGAATAGATATTTTTATATAGTTTTATAACATTTTCAATTATTTTTTGCGATTTACTATCTGTTATATATGTTATAGAAGTATTTTTTACAGTACGTCTGCTGGATCTGTGTCTACGAAAGGAATGCGGACAAAAAACATTTAAATAAACAACAATATATTTATACGTCTACTTGACGAGTACGTCACCGCAAATCGCTCCGCCCACTCATTTTATTGGCTACTTGCAAATTTGTCGAATTTTTATTGATGAGACGCGTCGTAATTTTTTACAAAAAACATCGAGAGAATATCGTTTCCCCTCTCACGGATACCCCGTAGCTATAGAACGGACAGACGTACTGTATAGGTTTCTAGGACACATTTTTATAACCTTTACAGTAATTTTTTGATTTATAATAAAGTTTCAATAAAATATTTTTTTTATTTAAATCACATGATTAAACTTAAAAAAATCACTTGATTTAAATCATGATTTAAATCATTTGATTTAAATCATGCCAACCCTGTCTAGAACACAATATATATAAAACTTTAAAATACATGAAAATTTTAAGGTTTGTTTTCTATACCGGTGAGTCAGTGGCGGCTCGTCAGGTGCAGTAGGTGAAGGGGCACTTCACCGAAAAAAATACTCAAATTAAAGAAAAAACTTTACTGCTTAAAATATTAATTTAGTTTAATATATTTACATGTATCTAACTAATAAAATGGTAATTTTTTATAAATTATATTTTTTTCGGGCGGACCTCTGCATAATAGGTCCACCGCATCGTTAATTCCGGCCGAAAAAGTAGCATTATTGGCCCGCACGCGCCTATATGTTTCCTGTGTTTCCACGAAGCCACAAGTGAAGTGAAAATATTTGTCAGCCAAGCGGCTGCACGGTTTCCATGGTAACATGACGTCAGCCTAGCGACAGCAGAGGCGGCAGTATGTAAATCCCCCGCACCGAAATGTTTTATCGGCGACCGATGTGAATGAGTTTTTGGGCAGTTCGCTTCGTCTTCCTTTATGCTAATATTCGGCTACTTCGGCGAGTAATTAACCGTGTAAAGACTGTAAAGTTGTTGTTGATTATTTACTGTTGTTTGTTAATGGTTTTTGTTGATTTAACTTGTTAATTTTTGCTGTTTGTTTTGTTGTTGTGTTTTAAAACTGTTTTGTGTGTGTGTATGTGTTAAAAAATGAACCCAATTAACGACTTGGTGTGCGATATATTGGAAACTCCCTTCAGACGGTGGACAGATGAAGATAAGAGGGATGTTTTATCTCAAGGACGACCAACTAAATCTTTAACCATAAATTGCAAAAAAGAAATAAGAAAAAGTAGTAAATCTTATAATATTAAATTTAAGTCTTTCTGGTTTTCTGATTTTAATTGGCTATGCAGTAACATTGTTTTACAAAAATTATTTTGTTCAGGGGTTCACTGATTTCGTAAATATAACAAGATCTTTGCCTAAACACGGAGATTCTGCAGAACATTTAAAATGTCAGTTAATGCTAAGAAATTTTTAAAAAATCAAAATACAATTGCCGATGCTTTAGGAAAAAAAGCGCTAGACTCTATAAGCTTAATTTTAATGAAAATGTTCGTTTAAATAGACTTTGTTTACGGGAAGTTATTCAAGCAGTCTTATATATGTAAGCAAGGATTGACTCAGTGAACAGATGGAATTTTAAGAAGTTATTAAAGATACTAGCGTGTACCAGCGACTCCGTTAGCGTCGAACTAATCATTTGTAATGGTGATGATACAGCAAAGCAAGAATTTCCGTTAACATACAAACTGGATAAAATTTTCTCACATTTATGTCAGCATGAGAAAAAACAATGGCGATATTATTATATAACTTGGTAATATTTGAGGGGTAGTTTCATCCCGTTGGAATTTGACGTTCGAAAAATCCGATTGCCAAAAATAAGCTTTTACGTCAAGCAGTTTAAGCAGAATCGTGGTTAAGAAATTACCCAACTTTTTGGAACACCCTGTATGATTTTTTAAAAAATTTCCAAATATGTAAAAAAATCAAATAAATTATGCTTGTCCAAGCGTTTTCCCGAAAGACTAACCGTTTTTTAAATAACAAATATTGTAATATTTGAGGGGCGTTTTCACCCTCTTGGAATTTGAGATTCGAGAAACCCCTCCTTATCGAACCTCTACACCCCACAGTCCATCCGTTTGCCAAAAATCAGCTTTAAACGTCAAGCAGTTTAAGCAGAATCGTGATTACTCAATGGTCATATTTTATGAAACACCCTGCATAAATTTATAAAAAATCTTAAAATATGTAAAACAACCAAATAAAATATACGTGCTTAAGAGTTTTTCCGAAAAACTCACCGGTTTTTAAATAAAAAATATTTTAATATTTGAGGGTTAGTTTCACCCCCTTAGAATTCGAGTTTCGAAAAATCCCTTCTTGTCGAACCTCTACACCCTAAAGTCAATCTGTTTTCCAAAAATCAGCTTTTTACGTCAAGCGCTTTAAGCAGGATCGTAATTAATCAATGACCAGATTTTTTGAAACACCCTGTATACATTTTTAAAAAATCTTAAAATATGTAAAAAAGCAAAATAAAATATACGTGTTTAAGCGTTTTTTCGGAAACTTGACCGTTTTTTAAATAAAAAATATTGTAATATTTGAGGGGTGGTTTCACCCTCTTGGAACTGGAATTTCGAAAAATCGCTTCTTATCGAACCTCTACACCCTAGAATCAACCTGTATGCCAAAATTGAGCTTCTTACGTTGAGTGGTTTGAGCAGGATCGTGATTAATCGGTATGTCAGTCACTTAAGGATTTTATATATTAGTATAGATTAATTGAAATAAACCCTTTGGAAATTAAACAACATTATAAAAAAATTAAAAACATTTTTAGTGGAAATTCGAGAACCATTCAGAACGAAATTTTTTAAAACTCTAATATAAAAAAAAAGGTCCATATATATAGATCTAACTTTATGGTGGACACTGTATATAATGTTTATTATATTTAATTTAAATTTAATTATATTTTCACTGGAATGCAAAATAATGTGCTTATCGAAAACTGGTTGTATCTCTTTTTACTTAATGCGTTTTAGCCCAAACTAAAAGGAAAATATTATAGGTACTTATTAGTGTATAAATAATAACAAAAAAAATGTTGACAAAATGGTGAATACACCAAAAATGTTTAAATAATAATTTAAAAAATGTTGACAAAATGGTGAATGCGCCAAAAAAATTTAAAACAAAATTAACTCTTCACTTATTTTTATACCCACGAGCCGCCACTGCGGTGAGTGTAAGAAATATACAACTTTAGTTTGAAAATATATTTGAAACTCCCTGTATGTTGACAAAAATATTTTTAGAATTTGCGTTACCATTGCCTCCGTATTATTATGTAAAAAAACTGAAATGAAAATTGCAAACTAAAAACCTGATATAGAGCTTTTTCGGAAGCCTGACCAAGACCAAGAACTTAAGAAAGACTTGAGATGGAAATAAGGCCGTTTTTTAGCAATAGAGGATACCTATACCAGTTTGCAGTATCTTTATTTATGTCCAACTGATTTTTCAATAAGGACAGCTTTATAGTTGATGCGTTGTTTTACAATGTCATTGTACAGAGCAAAATAAGTTAGGTCCTCCTGTTTCTTTCATTTTTAGTTCTATTAACTTTATTATAATACTACAAAGAAATAACTTAAACTAAAAACTGTATATGTATTCCCCTTGTATGATATTATAAACAAGGGTATTTACTTACCTACTATGTATATTCCACAATGAGCAGACACGAACAGAGTATTTCCTTTGAGCAAGTCAAGAAAACCGACAAGCTGCGACTTGAGGTTGAGTTCTTGTAAGTGCGTCTCGAATGATGCCAAAGATGACCAATGGTCAGTTTCAGCAAGATGTCCACATCTGAGCATACGTGTGGGCTCAGCCTATGTCGGTCGTGTGCTCAGATAATATCGCACTCCATAATCGCACTATTCGCACTTAAAAACGGTAAAAAAGATACAGAATGGCTGTCCCGCACAGTAAGGTAGTATGATTTCAGTCAATCTAGTCAGATCTAGTGTGTGTTAATAAATAAAAAGTGTCTTGAAAATGTAATACCCAAGCTGTGGTATGTTTACCTACTGATGAAGCAATTACTTTTTAGACGGCTTAGAAGGGTTTTGACTTTTTTTTTGTCTAAAAACATTAATTAACTTTGAATTTATGAGTCCAACAACCTCAAGCACACCTCAAGTTAGATTTTACAGCGGCAAATATATGTAATTTATTTATGCAAATATTTTCTTTTAACTTATTTAAAATAGTAATATACGGTAACAGGCATATAGTACGAACATTTATAGGTTTAAGTTCGACGTATTTACTTTCGAGGTAAGCTGATATGGCAAAAAAGTATCACAAAATTATTGGCGAACATTATATCATTTAAATTAATTAATGGAGCGAAACCAATTTAAGTAAAAACAATGCTTATTTCTCTTATACCTTTTTAGTAGTTTGGAATATACCTATTAAGAACTATTGTATTGAATTTGAATTTATTTCTCATAACTTTAAATTTCATTGAATTTTAAACTTTCTAAACAATAATTTCTTACCAGTAGTCTGAGTAGAACTCCTTCTTGCGGCAACCCGTTAAACACTATTTATAGTTCCACCACAAGAGGTCAGCACAAATCGTAGGTTTTTTAATTTTGACAGAAAGTTTATTTTACTATCTGTCTTTCTGTCTTTTTGACAGTACTATATTTATTCCCGCGCACCGTAAAATGCCGAGAAATGTTTATAATATTTAATTAACACGTTTGCATTATATTCTTGTATTTAAACAAACTGGTCGTAGGTAGTATATTATAGTATTGCATTTCCATCGATGTGTAATTTAGAGTTTTTTGTGTTTATTGTATACATTTACAGGAGTAAACAATGAGTGACCAAATTACAAGTAATTTAGAAACTGTATTAAATAATTTGGATGAAAAATTGTACATAAACAACCAAATCAGTATATCAGAATACAAAACTCAGTATAAACTTCTGAGGGATAGTTTTTGCACTAGTGGATACTTTAATGATGAAGGTGGCAAGAAACTGCTGAGTTTATTAATTGAAAATAATATACATAGTATTCACAAGGACCTTATTGCTATCTTGGATGGAAACATTGATAAGAGACTCGAAAGGGATGTTTTATGTGGTATAAAAAAGTATCTAATTAAATTAATAACATCGAACAACTTCACTGGGATTTCTGCATTATATGAGTTGTGGAAACAACATGATCTAGAAAAGGTAGATTGATATGTTTTATATTAAAAAAAAAATTACATGTGTTTTGTAGTTTAAAACAATTTTATCAAGTTTAAAAAATGAGGATGAATGTGTGTCTAACAATTGTACAGAATTTTTAATTGAAGATTTCTTACCTCATCTAATCTATTGTCAGCATAACGAATTAAGGCAGTCTCTTGTTCAATTTGCCTTACTGTTTATTGAACTTTTTCCAATATCTTGTTTGAAGCCCGAAGGATACAAATCGTTTTTATCCAAATTACCAAGGTAATATAACCTTACTCTGGTCAATTTGCTGACAATTAAGTATTTAATATTGCAGTTTTTTTTCGACTGTAGTAGAACTGCAGGAAAAAGGTGAAGAAGTATGGAGAGATATATTTCATTTTTTGTTAAAATATTTAGACCATAAATTTACAAATTCCGAAGTCCAAGAAATTTTTCATAATTCTCCATTAAACTGGAACATACTTCGAAAAGAACTAGATGATAATTTAACATCTGAATGCTTAAAACATATATCTGAATGTAATATCGATGAATTAACCAGGGTATATGCTGATTGGAAGAATTTAGATCCACAAAAGGTATAAAATTTATTTAGTTTAAACAAACTATAATGCTGTTTGTAGTTTTCAGATGCGCTAAAGATTTTATGTAATGATCCTATAACAAATGCACAGACTAAAATTTTTCTGTTTGAAAAACTAATTCCTATTATGATGGATACCACAAATGTTAATGATGCCTTGAAAATACATCATATTGATCTTGGGCTCGAGTTTGCATTGGCTTTTCAAATTACACAATTGAATAATGAAGAATTCGGAAATTTTTTGAAGAAAGTAAATGAGTAAGTGAAATTAAATATTTTTAGGTAGATATTTGTAGACTTAAGTGAATATTTTTTGCTACAATTTTATTTTAAGTGAGTAAACAAAGTTGCATCAACTTTGTAAAGCTAGAGAATATTTTTTCTCCATTTTTGGAAGGAAACAAGTTATATTTAATGTACCTTTTCTAGCATAAGTCTATTTTTAATCATACTATTCAAAACGTATGATGAAATTATTGGGCAAAAGTGAAGTAGAAATAATAAAAAAAGTATTTATAGTTAACGTCACGTTTTTGCTTCTAAGGCCAATCTGGATGGGGCCTACTTTGGCTCTGCGGAATCCGAAACCGCGGTACTCGGCCTTACTCTGGCCTTTTTTTGTCACTGGCCTACCCTGGTTTTTTTTTGGGAAGTTTGGTATTTTTTTATTTTAATTTTGTGGAATAAACTGTACGCACCATTGTCAAAAACAATGAAAAAAAATTACTACTCAAGTGCTTAAAAAGGAGCATAGAAGCACATGTTTTTTTTTACTATAGAAACCTACAATTATGTGACGTTTAAAAAAGAAAATGTAGATGTTATTGTTTATTATAAGTTAATATAAATATTATTAATAATTAATATAATTTATTTATAACAATAGTATTCTAAGAAATAAAACAAATTCTGTGGTCTTAACTGTTGCTTCTTTGGGAAAGTATGTAACTTATAAGATTAACACTTACATATTTGAACCTCGTTATAGACCATTCCAGAACACGTAACTTTGACAGATCCGCCATTTTCACTGGGAGGCATACAAACCGTATATAAACCATTCTTTTGCCTTTTTTTGTGTTTTTAATTTGGCTGTACTTAAACTGCCGTTAAACGGTAGCTTACTAAAATGCCGTTAATAGGTATGATGTCGTTGATGTGACGCACTTGACGGCTTTATGAAATATTGGAATTTTATAAGGACTAACCAATGCTATCCACCCCACCAAATCACCAACTTAACCAACGCAACTAACCTCGACACTGATAAAAAATATAAAAAACAAATATAAATTAGTAAAAATCAACCAACCCCACCAAATAACCAACTAACCAATGAATTAACACCCTCCATATAACCACGCTAACCAACCCGCCAAATAACTAAACCAATCCAACCAAAAAGAGTGAAACCAATGCAATAAGTTGATGCTATAAGCAAAAAAAAATATAAAAAAGTCTTGGTCGGCGTGAGATTTGAACCACGGACCATTCGCTTACGAAGCGATAGCCTCAGCCACAGACCCACAGGTGCTCTTGCAAAATGCTTAAGGCTAGGCATTACTTTCCGCCGACATGAACGACGTCGCAATATCTATTAACGGCATTTTAGTAGGCTACCGTTTAACGGTTGTTTAAGTACATCATTTTAATTTTGGTTGTAATTTTTAATTTTGGTTGGTGTCAAATACGTTTAAATTTCCTATACCGCGGCCTCCCCATAAGATAAATGAGAGAATTTATGTCCCAGTATTGAAGGAGGACAGAAAATCGAGTCGAATGGTTTCAAGACATAGGTTCATCCTTGTTTAGTCAAACCTCCTACCATACAAGGATAGACTTATGTAGGAAATGCATTGAAATTCTATAGCCATCCTTTAACATCGGGACAGGAATTTAAGCGGTACCCTCCGTATATGTAATTTAAACGTATTTGGTTGGTGTATTTTCCGCCGGTGCTGCCACCATCGGAGAATAGCGTAAACAGCCGACTAAATAAATACACGAGTTTAAATGGCGAGTACATGAAAAATTAGTTATAATAATATTTGAAATGTATTAGTAAGTGCAATTTGTGAAAGTTCTAAAGAAAATTAAAAATGTAAATCTTTGGAATAGGTACTCAAGTTAATAAAACTATTTAGATTAGTAATAGCACGCCGACTGCTTCAACTACGGTATCTATCATAGTTTTGTGCACCGGTTTTGCTAGTTGGGCCATAACTAGGGCTATCTCAACATAATAATGATGTTTCTTCGTCTTGGTTATTTTTTACGAATTCGAATACGTGTGCGTTATACTTTTGCTTGTGAGTTTGTGTGGAGTAAATCGGAAATTTTAATTAATTTTATATTTATAAAATAATGTTCAAAGATTATACCACTGCAATGAAATAACAGGAAACAACGAATCAACAGGAACATAAAAGAGAGGATAGGTAAGTGAGTTAGTGAGTATACAGTTGAAACAACACTTAACAACAATTACTGGATTCTGATTCTCCAGTTCAAGAATAATAAATATTATTATTGCAAATTGCAAACAAAAATTATAGGGTTGTGAATTTCATAACATTCTAAACAAAAACAAAAAACCGATCGATACACGCACGCTTGACACTTGACAGTCCCGAAAACAATCCACAAAGCGTTCCAACGTTGATACTTTTTGCACCGTCACGAAACTATTCGAAGTTCGCGCATTCTAACAGAGTGCAAGAAAACTGATTCGAGTACGATTTCGAAACGATTCCGAAATGCTGGTTGGAACAAACCTTATGTTCTCCTTTTCGTGTTAGTATTTTTTCGGCAATTTTATTATCATTTGAAATTGGCAACATAACGCGTCGTCCAGTTTGGGTTCTTTTTTACCTAATTTTTACTACCCGAAACAGCGTTACATCACACAAACTTCGTACCTGGGAATTATACAGGGTCCGGCAATAGTGCGTCGGGCATCTGTAGCTCTTAGAATAAAAAACTTGGAACTTTTGTTTCAGCGTAAACCTTAGTATATACAAGGATGTATTTCAGGAAAATAATTAAACTTCTATAGGGTGGCGCAAAAAAGTGTGAGTGGATCTGGATTATTTTTTTAAACGGAACACCCTGTATATTACTGCATTGTTGGCTTCCTTTCAGATCACTTTACATAATCCTAAAATATGAATAAATATATTTTGATAGTTTCAGAGATATTAATAAATAAATTAAAAAAAATTATATTTTTTAACCTGCATTAAAAAAAAATATTACAAATACAAGAACTCTTCTGAAATAAAAAACTATATTAGGTTTTTACTTTAGATGGTATATATTTAACTTTGCTATAAATATCGTAATCTTAAATCATACAGGAGGTTCAAAATTCTACGCCAAACTTTCTAAAATATAAAATAATTTTTCTTTGTTTTTTTTTTTAAATGGAACACTCTGTATATTATTTTTTATTAGATGGAAAATTAAAAACTGAACATTTTTTGTGTTTAACACATTTCAAAATTTTTAATGGTTTTGCAGATACACGCAGTATTAATCCATATGGCTTTCAACGGTAAAATACGAGAGAAAAAAATTATTGGGTGGCTTTGATAAAAATTTACAAAGGAAAATGCCATATGAAATATAAAACGGCGAATATCTGCGAAACCGTTAAAAATTTTGAAATACTCTTAATACAAAAATTTTTTATTTTTAATTCTCCATCTATTGAAGAAATATTATACAAGGTGTTCCATTTAAAGAAACGAAGAAAAATTATTTTATATTTTAGAAAGTTTGGCGTAACATTTTGAACATCCTGTATGATATACTATTACCATATTTATAGAAAGGTAAGTACAGACCATCTAAAGTAAATATCTAGTATAGTTTTGATTCCAGGGAGTTCTTGTATTTTAATATTTTTTTATTAAAGACTGAAAATATATATTTTTTATTTATTTATTAATATCTCTGAAACTATCGAAATATATTTACTCATATCTTAGGATTATATAAAGTGATCTGAAAAGAAGCCAAAATGCAATAATATACAGGGTGTTCCATTTAAAAAATCATCACACCCTATAGAAGTGAAAATAGTTTCCTGGAATGCATCCTAGAACATACTTTAGATTTGCACTTGAAACACAATTTTAAGTTTCTCATTCTAGGAGCTACATATGCCCGACGCACTAATGCCGGACCCTGTATAGTTTCAATCACTGCACTAGTAAAAACTAAAATACTTAAAAAATGTCAAAAAAAGGCCACGATTTTAATAATATTTCAATGCGATCAACATGAATGGTAACGGGACTGCGTGAAATACTTTAGTCGGTTACTTCTAATTCCTGCCGTATCGAGCGCTGCGGTCGGAATTTTTTAAATCAAATGAAATGCTCCAATCCTATACGCGATTTTGTATTGAACGCATCTTTTGTTGACAAAAATACAGTAATTTGCTCATTTTAGCTACATCAAAAATATATCAGATTTAAGAGACAGTCAGTTCAGTCACTGGGAAAAACTCTGGATGTTTCTGGTGAGATTGTTTGGGAAAAAACTACATCATTCTATGAGTTTAATTAATAAACTACTAAGAGTCGTGGAACATGCTTTTAGAAATTCCACCTTTGAACAAAGACTAAAAGGGTATGACTGCTGGAAAGTAGGTTACATATTTAACAAGAAAAATTATAAAATAACTATCAAAATGATATATTTCAGGAACTTATAGATAACGGAAGTTTAGATGCTGTCTACCTAAGTAGCGACAAACAAATACGATTGTTACTAACGCCTCTGCGTGCCAAATTCTCTAAACAGGAAGCTGTCATAATTAAAAGATTCGATGTGTTTATTTATCTCATACAGAAACTGCAAGACAAAGGCATACTAGTACTGAAGGAGTTTCTCGAATTTTGTTTCGGGGATGTCAGTGAAGATACTGACCCGCACAAATCTGGTCAAGGAAGAAGTTTTTCGGGATTATGGTTGAGGAGTGCCAAAGCCTTCCTAGCGATCCTTGGTAATTAACAATATTTATTGTTTTGTAAGTGCATGGTCATTTAATACAGTCACCGGCAAAAAAAACCGGCCACTAAAAACTAGTCCCAATTTCAAAGTTGGATTTCTCGCGAACCACTCATTAGATTTTGATGATTTTTTTTTAAATTGTAAATTAATTCCTTCTTAACGGATGCTACGTCAGCAATTTTTATTCCGAATTTATTTTGAGCATATACAGAGCACAACAATAAGACGAAGTTTTTTGCCCAAACTTTGTAACACCCTGTAGGGTGCAGCAGCTCTGATAGCTATTGCTAAATCAAATGATATTGTAGCCTCATCTTTTGTGAGTGTTTTGTTTTTTTAATCAAGACATTATCTCTGTTTGTATTGGAGATAAGCTGCTTTAAAACAAACGCCTCGAAAAAAGCTTTAAAAACAAATCAAACATCAAAACGTAGGTAAGTTTAACTTGAAAATAACTAAAACATGAAAATTAAAAAAAAAAGATAAAAAAATTAAGGGACTAATATCTAGTGTCCACTCGCCTGGTGAAATTTCCCGTTTCCATATTTCGATTCCAGGCATCTTGGACTGTTGTTCGAAATATACCCAGGGTATCGGAGACATAATGTTGACTTTGGCCATCCTCAATTAAAGCCACAATACGAGCAACATCCGTTACAGATAATGGCATTTTTTAATTTGACAACCGTTGCCTTGATTACTTATACATAAAACTTTCTGCCTGCGAAGCATTTTTCCGAGACATTCGTTTTAAAGTAGCGTATCTCCAATACAAACAGAGATAATGTCGTGATTAAAAAAACAAAATGCTCACAAAAGATGAAGCTACAATGTGATTGGATTTAGCAATAGCTACTACAACTGCTGCACCCTACAGGGTGTTACAAAGTTCGGCCAAAAAACTTCGTTATATTGTTGTGCCCTGTATATGCTCAACATAATTCGGAATAAAAATTTCTGACGTAGAATCCCTTAAAAAGGAATTAATTTACAATTTAAAAAAAAATCATCAAAATCTAATGAGCGGTTCGCGAGAAATCCAACTTTGAAATTGAGTCTAGTTTTTAGTGGCCGGTGAGTTTATACAGGAAAATCAATAAAAGTTTGCGTCATAAAAATATTTGACGAATGCACGTCACAATGTTGCCACGGCTACTTTTTTTACTTTCTGACAGAAGTTGCAAGTTGGTTGAGCTTGCAACGTTGCAACGCGAATTATATTTTTGAAGCTCTCCCATATACTAAATGAAGTAGGTCTTCTGGTTAACCTTAGTCTTTTTTGGATAACTAAATACTAAAATATATTTCTTTTTCTATATACATATGTGTTTCATTCAAAATATTTGGACACACTATACAGGGTGGCGCACCTCTTTCGCCTCAGTTGATTACACGAAAACGGAAAGATGTAGAAACAAAATATTTTATGGGTATATGTGGGGAGGCAATGTGTACAATTTAAAACTATTTTAAAATATATAGGGTGTTTCAGAACTAAGATCCATGCCAAAGTTATATTTTTCTTATGGGACACATGGTATTTTCAAGGTGTATGTAGCACTAAACTGTATTACTGGTTGCATGACTGCATTACTGCTACATAACCGCATCGTGTATTGAGGAACCTGGCGAATTCGCCAGAAAGTAAAAGGAAATTACAGAATTCTTTAGAACGTTCCAGAAACACTCGCCAGGGGGTATATAAAGGCCCGCGCTTTGGCAGTTAGCAGTCGGAAGTTTGATAATACCGCGTTTTAAATTGTGAATTAATTGGCGAAGGTGCCAGCATCGTTAGAGTAATAGTAGTTGCATAAATTGTGTTGTTAATAGTATAAGTTGTGTGTACAGAGTGAGAAAAAATAAATTCGTTAAGTATTTTATCGTGAGTTTAAATTAGTGGACCCACGGAATCCGTAACAGTATTTTTTTTTTGGATTCTTGGGCCAAAAAAGGTATTTATTATAAGGGTTAATATGTTTAAAATCTTTGGTTTTTGAGATATTTAAGTATGCATGCAATAGAATAGATTATCAACGCCATGTACATACATTACTTTTCAGAATTAATTTTTGTGCTGAATTTAGAAGTAGAGAAATAGACTTTACTGAAAAATTTTATTGCTTCCTTAAATTTATAGGGGGGTACTGGTACCAAAAATTGCTGATCTATTTTAAACATTTGTTTTACATAACAACTTTGTTATTTCAAATGCAACACCCCGTATTTTTTCATATAAATCGAAGTAGATTTAAATGCCCTTTCAAACTATATTAGAATTTCCTATACCTATCTAGCTCAGATTTTGAATGAAAAGCGATTTTTCAATAAAATGTCAATCAAGATGGCTGGTATCGCCATGGCAATTTTCTAGTGACAGTTAATAACTCTTTTCAAAATCGACATTAGTTTATGGACATTATTATTTAGATTTATAATAATTTACTTAAATTTACCCACAATAGTTTAATAAGTAAGTATTCATTATTTTACCAAGAAAAATAAAGCAGTATCTGCTGGCGGAATTAATGGATAACTTTCTAGTGTTTTTATTTTGTGAGGAAAATTGCTTCTTGACCTTAAGGGCTTATGCTCAAAGATATCCAAATAGCAGTCTTGCTGATAAGCGTTCCTTTGAAAAATTACTTGTCTTATTTCGCAGATCTGGTAGTGTGGTTTATAAAAAACCTATTAGGTAAAAATCTGTCTTTGGAAGTGAAGAAAACGAATTTGCTGTAATTGGCTCTTATTAATTAAACAAGTCATCGTAGAATAAACAAAAAACTACTTTTTTTCTTGATAGATAATAAATACATATTTAATAAATATTATTTATTAAATTTGGTAAGTAAATTAAATAAAAGTAAACTGGGGGGCTATAAATTTAAATAAAATCCATAAACTAATTTCGATTTTGAAAATAGCTACTAACTGTCACTAGAAACTTGCCATGACGACATCAGTTCTCGTGGTTGCCATTTTATTGAAAAATTGTTCTTTAATCAAAATTTGAGCTAGATGGGATAAGAAACCCATTAGATTGGAAAGCTCGTAAAAATTTTGGGTCGCGAAATTATTTTGGTCGCGACCGTTATACGCGATCTGGCGCTGCTATAGCGGTCGCTAAGAACAACGGCAAACAAAAACAGAAATAATTTTCTCTTGTCAAAGTCAGAATCTTCAAAATTCATAATAATCCATGGCTGGGAAACTTAAATGGAAATGACAGTTCATTAAAAATAGTTTTTCCTCCAAGATGCAGAGGCGCAAAATATTAAAACTGTGCAAATGTCAATATCTGACAATCAATATTTCAACAATGTAAATGTCAATATCTGACAATAATAAAATTTGATTTTTAACTGACACTCAGAGATGCTTTTGTTGTGATTTTACGGTTTGATTTCGTTTTGATTTGTGGAATTATTGCAAAATTAAATTCCTTCAGATTTTTTGGCAGTATTCTGTTTTAGACAATGTTTTTTAAAAATGGTGGGACAATTTGTGTTTTGTATAGACTCTTAGTTATTTTTTATCATGGAATTTAGTTGTGGTACACCGGGATTCCGAAGGATATAAAGGTAAGTAAATTAAACATATCTACTTACAGTTATAGATTTTTTAAATTAGTACTGCTAATAAATGCTACTTGCAGAGCAGTTATTTAATTTTTTTTACGGTGCATGTAAGGAATTAAGGACGCGCGTTTTATATTAGCATGATCAGCAGATGATTACATCTGATTTAATTTGTTTTTATTATTTCAGGTCCCAAACGGAAACAAACTGGGAATCTTGCCTACACCAAAATTATATACCTAGCCGTTTCCAATTCACTTCAAAGGGAGGAAAATTATGTAAAACTGCCTGCTATTTGCTGAAAACCGCCAAAGATTAAATTATAACTGTAACAACTTAATATATACTATTTCTAGTATTTTTAATATATTTTTTAATTAATATCCGACATATAAGAACACTTTGTGTGCTTTTAATTCAGTTGATTTATCGTTTATAATATGTTCTATTTATAATTAAAAGCACACAAAGTGTTCTTATATGTATGTCTAAATTTATTTTAAATTAACTAAAACAACCCCCCTTCCCCGCACCCCTCTCTTCAATTAGTATTTCTTCCTGTGTCTACCAGAGGCGCCCTTGTATAATAAAATTGAAATGTATTATAAGTTGCCTATCTTTTTAATAGTATAAAGCCGGAGTCTCATGCATCCGAAATCCGATGACACGACGATCCGACGGTGCTCCTATTGGTCGAAATATTTTGACACCAATTTTTATCCGATATTTTTAACTAATCGTCCGACGTCGTATAAAGTTAAATTTTGTTTAACTTTTGTACGATATCGTGTGTTTTTTAACCTCACTTTTTTTGAAAACATTGGTTTTTAAAATCAAGTTTAGTGGGAAGTGGGCAATTTCGGGCTATTTGGCGAGGAAGTTATTTTTATAAGTGTTTCTCCAATAATACATGGAATAATACATAATAATAATACATAGTAATTACAAGTCTAAATGTCAAAACTGTCAAATTTCGGAACGAACTTTCGGATGTATGTGACAGGCTTGTTTTATTTTACACGATAACTTCAAATTTCGGATGTCGTACCATCGGATTTCGGATGCGTGAGACTCCGGCTTAAGTCTTTTATCTATGTAATAATCTTTCAAAATCTAAACCGCTCTCATTAAAGAAATTCCGAAAAGTGTTTATAGCGTCCATTTTCAAAGTAATTATTGCTATCTTGTGAATTTAATTCAAGTTTTATTTACTCCAACCGGTGATAATTGTGAAAAAGTGGCATAAAAAACTTAAAAAGCTGTGCTGTGAACTGTGAACTGCAAAAACCATCGTGGATCGTGGCATAACGTCGGTTTCCAAAGTTTGATAGGTATTTCATACATGCGTCCTTATATAAAATAAAGTTTCTTGTATGCAACACACTGTGTTTTATTTATAAAATTAAACGAAAATAATAATAAATTTGAATAAACAATATTTGGCGATATAAATCCGGAAAAAGCCGAACAGCTCCGAAATTTTCATAAATTTTTCCCGTCGCGACCGTTGCAAGAATAGCGCCAAATAGTGTTTACATTGTCCTTATGGGCACTTTCCAATCTAAACTCGTTTCATTTATCTATGAAGAAACCCTATTATAGTTTGAAAGAGCATTCTGCTTCGATTTATTTTAGAAAATACAGGGCGTTATATTTGAAATAACGAAGTTTTTATGTAAAATAGACCAGGAATTTTTGATACTCCTCTATACATTAAACGAAACAATCAAAATTTTCAGTAAAGTTTATTCCTCTATCTTAAAAGTCAAAACAAGGATTAATTCTGAAAAGGAATGTACAGGGTGGGTCAAATTCGACGCTTTTAAATGGAAACACCCTTTTCTATAGGAGATAGGCAAAAACTAATATCGGTGTCTGGAGCTCAATTTTTGTCAAAAACATGATGGTGAAAACCGCATATCGATATCTGTTACCGTTTCGGAGTTACGGGGTGTTTTTCAAAAATATGCATTTTTAACAAATTGCTGTAACTTTTTTGCTATGGAAAATTTTGTATTTTTATGAATACATTCCCAAAGCATCTTTTTACGTAGAATTTAATGGTTTAAGTATAATTTTTTTAAAATTAATAATTTAAGAATTATCAACAGAAAATTTGATTTTTTATATGGGACACCCTGTATATTTTTAATTTATTGAAAAGAATTTAAAATTACCTTTCCAAAAATATAACACACTTGATATTTTGCTCGATTCTTCTTCGAGATATAGAGTATATAAAAATTCACCCGCTTTAAATAAGTAGGCTTTGAACGGCTCCGGCTGTAATACAAACAAATTCTATCTGTGAGCATCAATTAAAACGAAAATAATATTTGCTATGAGAGATGCAGAATTTTATAACAATTTAAAATATATTTAGCCAACATCAACACATTTAAACTATGTCTAATAACAATAAAAATAAATAGCAAATCAACACATGAGATTTTGCTACAGGTGTTCGACATATCTACCGTCTTCTGTTATGGACAGACGGGGCAGTTTTTGAACATTTCTCGCGGAATTCATTAACTCAGTGGGGGTGAAAGATACCCTCTCATAACTGCTAAATATTTCTAATTCTTGTCTGGATTATACGGAAGAATAAGGAGCCTTATTCGTCCGCAAATATATCCATAGGATTAAATCCATGGGCACTAAGTCAGGCGACCTCGACGGCCAACGTTACTGGCTGGGATGTTGGTTAGGTATTCACTTATTCTTAAAATTGGCTGCATAAATTTGCTGATAAATTCAGCGTTCAGAGGTGGTGCGCCGTCTTGCTGGAAAAATATGTTTTCGAGTTCCATTAAGGAAATATCATCCATAAAGGGTCCAAAGCCTACTAGTTAAAAGTGGCGAACTTTTAAAAATTCTGTATTTCGAAGGAGATTATAACAAAATATCAAGTATGCTATATTTTTACACACTAACTGGACCAGAACCGTTCTGCTTTCCAAGTGGTAACCAACTCAAGGCGGAACTCAAGAACTTGGAAGATTCCATCCGCAACCTGGAATGGAAATCTTGCAATGGTCTAAGACACTCGAAGAAGTTTCTGAGGGCTTATGATCAAGAAAAATCACAGATCTTCCTGGGTCTGAGTAAGAACAATCTTCGGATTGTCACGGGGTTTTTAACAGGACACTGTCTCCTCAATGAACACCTCAGTAGATTGAAACTAAGAAGAAACGGCGAATGCAGATTCTGTGGGGAAGATGGTGAAACACCAGTACACCTCATCACTGAGTGCGCCGAGACGACAACCATTCGTGCCATGAACTTTGGTACGACTGATATTGGAGATGGAGAACTACCCTCTATAAAACCGTCCCAGATACTGGCTTTTGTCAAAGCCCTGGGACTGTATGATGAGTTATGATTCAAGAAAGGGGGACACAAAACCCCCCTCCCACTCATTCTAAATTCTAAATTTTAATGCTATATTTTTGGAAAGGTAATTTTAAATTCTATTCAGCTAATTAAAAATATAGAGGGTGTCCCAAATAAAAAATCAATTTTTCTGTTGATAACTCTTAAATTATTAATTTTAAAAAAATTATACTTAGACCATTAAATTCTAGGTAAATAGGTGCTTTGGAAATGTTTTCATAGAAATACAAAATTTTCCATAGCAAAAAAGTTACAGCGATTTGTTAAAAATGCACATTTTTGAAAAACACCCCGTAACTCCGAAACGGTAAGAGATATTAATTTTCGGTTTTCACCATAATGTTTTTAATGAAAATTGAGCTCCAGACACCGATATTAGTTTTCGTCTATCTCCTATAGAAAAGGGTGTTTCCATTTAAAAGCGTCGAATTTGACCCACCCTGTACAGGAGGTTCACAATTTCTTTTATTATAGCATGCATATTTAAATATCTTTAAATATATCAGAAACCAAAGCTTGTAAACATATTTAATCTTTATAATAAATGCCTTATTTGTGTCCGAGGATCCATATATAAAATAAAATACCGTGTCTTCATATGAAAAAATATATCTTTAGTGTGTATCTTAGTTCTGACATACTCTGTACATTTCAAAATAATTTTAAATTATGCACATTGCCTTCCCACATAGGTCCATTAAGTATTTTGTTTCTTCATCTTTCCGTTTTCGTATAATCAACCGAGGCGAATGAGGTCCGTCGCCCTGTATATATATTTTTTTATTTAAATTAAACTTTTAGGCCATTCACACGAGAATTACGAACATTGTCTAGAAACTGAAGACGAACTTAGATTAAAGGCTCCTATTGTCACCTCTACTAATATCCATACTCACTGCTCTACTATAGTTAATTCAGTGGTTGAATGTTGTATACTTTTGAAAGATGTAGAATTAGACCAGCACCGACAAACAGTGAGTTACATAAATTATTTTTATCTACGTCAGTGAGTTAAGAAGCTCTTAACTCGCGCATTTTGAGTGAATTAAGAGCTTCTTAACTCACGCGTTTTCATCACCGCACTCCTTGTTTAGATGACTACCAAAGAGAAAAAAATATTTTGTAAAACATTTATTTTGCACTAAATTGGAAAAATATGCTATGAGTACCTTTTCATTTCCATAGTTGTGTACTTTTTTTTCGGTGCACCATTTTTCATACTTAGAGTATGTATATTCATACTTCTGTTTCGATCTTGCTGGTAGCAGTCCAGAAATGGTTCTGAATATCTCTTCTTCAATGTCAGAGGGAATACTTTCCGAATCGCTCATTTTTTAAACTAGTAACATCAATATTATTTACTGTCATATTGACATTGCCATGCATGGTGTTATTTGAACAAAGGTATTAAGGTAATTGATTTTTAGGACAGGTATACAGGGTGCAACAAATTCGAGGTACGAGCATTGGTATCTCCGTAACCGTAATAGATACGAACACGGTTAAATTGGGGCAAAGTTGCGTATTAGGATGTTCACCAAGATGTCATCAAAAAAGTTTTAAAAATTACAAGGATTGTTGAGTTTTTTGGAAAAAAACTGATTTTTTCGAAAATCCATTTTATTTTTTCCTGTCGTTAATTTAAATTAGCTAATAATTTGTGGGATACAGAAGCCAACTTTGGTTGGCCTCTGTATGCCACAAATTTTTAGCTAATTTGAAAATCTAAAAATACTACCAGATAGTCCTAATAAAGTGGCTATGAGAATGTGCAATGCGTTTTTTGATTTTCTAAAAAGTAACAACAAGAAAAAATTAAATTAATTTTCAACAAAATCAGTTTTTTCCAAAAAACTCAGCAATCCTTATAATTTTTAAAACTTTTTTGATGGCATCTTGGTGAACATCCCAAAGTGGCAACTTTATCCCAATTTAACCATGTTCGTATCTATTACAGTTACCGAGATACCAATACTCGTACCTCGAATTTGTAGCACCCTGTATATTTAAGTAGAATAATTTTTAAAATTCATTGTGTGTTGTTATAGTTTGACGTAGATAAAATATTGTACAATACACGTGAGTTAACTTCATTAAAATACTTGTGTGGTTACACAACTCGTGCTACGCACTCGTGCAACTTCCACACGCGTATCTTAATGATGTTTTTAACTCACTTGTATCGTAAATATCTATTTATTACGTTATTATGTATAGTATAATTAGTGTATACCTAGTAATAATATTAATATTTTGATTTATAGGTATTAAAGTGTTTTTGGAAATCACTACTTAATATAATTTCCCAAACTAAGGGTGAAAACCAGAAAAAAATTGTTGATGCATTATATAAATCCTTGGAGAAATTATTAAAGGTAGATTCAACTTATTTATCATGCATTTTTTATTGACAATTTCAATTTTAGGGAAATGATCCATACTGCAACAGTATTGCTGCAATTATTTTTAAGTGTACCATTGATCTCAATCAAGATGATGCATTTCCAATCATTTTATCCAATCTAAGTCACTTTTTAAATATAATATTTAGTGTTCCTTTAGGCACAGATGGGTTAGTATCTAAGTTATTTATTAAAATACTAGCGTGTACCCACGACTTCGTTCGCGTCGAATTAATCATTTGTAATGGTGATGATAAAGCAAAGCAAGAATTTCCATTAACATACAAACTGGATAAAATTTTCTCACATTTATGTCAGCATGAGAAAAAACAATAGGGCGATATTATTATATAACTTGGTAATATTTGAGGGGTAGTAGGGGTATCTCGTTGGAATTTGACATTCGAAAATCCGTTTGCCAAAAATAAGCTTTTTACGTCAAGCAGTTTAATTAGAATCGTGGTTAATCAATTACCCAACTTTTTGGAACACCCTGTAGTATTTTTTAAAAAATTACAAAATATGTAAAAAAAAACAAAATAAATTATGCGTGTCCAAGCGTTTTCCCGAAAGACTAACCGTTTTTTAAATCACTCTACACCCTAAAGTCAATCTGTTTTCCAAAAATCAGCTTTTTACGTCAAGAGCTTTAAGCAGGATCGTGATTAATCGATGACCAGATTTTTCGAAACACCCTGTATACATTTTTAAAAAATCTTAAAATATGTAAAAAACAAAATAAAATATACGTGTTTAAGCGTTTTTTCGGAAACTTGACCGTTTTTTATATAAAAAATATTGTAATATTTGAAGGGTGGTTCCACCCCCTTGAACTTGAATTTCGAAAAATCCCTTCTTATCGAACCTCTACACCCTAGAATCAACCTGTATGCCAAAATTGAGCTTCTTAGTCCACCTAAAAACACAAAAATATTGATATTTTAATATAAATTTTGTGAACTTGAATCAAATTATTTATTAAATTTTTATTTTATGCGTATAGAAATATTTGTTACACGTAAAGAACTATTTTTTACGTGTAAAAAATTATTTGTTATACATTAGAAACTATTTGTTACACGTAAAAAAACTGTTTGTTATATGTAAAAAACTATTTCATACATATAAAAAAATATATTTTTTTAATTTATTACTTTTTTAACATTTCAAACTACACTTTTTCAAACATGTCCGTCAAATCCTTCAATTTAATAGCTGTTAGTAAGAAGTTTCATTTCAAATATAATTATTATTTTCAGGTTATTCAAAGTGGAAAAGTTGATAGCACTGTTAGATGCTACAGAATCCAAAGAGAATAAAGACATTATTTCAAGCTGTGTTTACCAAAGTTTTTCGAAGTTTAAAACTTCAGAGTGTAATGTTGACTATGTGGCTCTTGTGTGGATAAAATGGGCCAGTATGTTAGAGGATAACGATAAATTAAAATTACAGGATTTTGCTATATGGCCAGCCTTACATAGACATCAAATAACGGATTCTGTAAGTTGTTTTCTGTTTTATTTAAAAATCTTCATCATCATTTTCAGCTTATTCAACCATTTTCAATAATGGTGTAGCCTCTCTTACATATTTAGATATTCTCTTTGTATTTGGGCCCATTGTTGTCTGTTGTTGACTATGCATATCCAAGTTATCCCTGCTAATTTCCTAATATCATGGTCCCATCTCCGGCTTGGTTAGGTTAGGTCTTAGGTCTTCTTCTTTTTTTTTCGAAGAGGAGGGAAAAAATCTTCCATAAGACACCCATAGTTGGGTAGTGCCGGATTCCTACCGGCTAAAAAAACCCTCCTCGTTCAAGTAAGCACACCACGCCGGAACCGCTTACGGCATTACTTCGACGTGGGGGGCTGCCTACGCCATGTGGCGTTGTTTCTCTTCTTTTTTACTTAGTATATTATTTATGCATTTGTTTACTGTTTCCCATAATAATTCACCTTCCTCAAGGCTTCTCATCAAGTTCGGTTCAGTGAAAACTAGTCCACTCTCCTTCTTAAAATTATCTCTCTCATGTTCAACATCGTCTATTTTACCACAAAATAAACAGGACTCAGAGCTTGCCCGGCGTATCTTATAGAGGTATTTTCGGAAGCACCCGTGTCCAGACAGCATTTGTGTCAGGTGGTATCCCACTTCATCATATGGTCTGTCAATCCATTTTTCGATGTTGGGTATAAGTCTCCAGGTTCATCTTCCATACTTTCCTTTATCCCACTGATCCTGCCACTTCTCCATCACAGTTTTCCTGGCTATTTGTTTGAGCTCTCCCTTGTATCTATCCGCTCGTTCATGAGTTAATAAGTGGATAGGAGAGATGCCCGCAATGACACCAACTGCCTCAGTAGATACAGTTCTGTAAGCACTACAAACTCTAATACATAATTTGCGCTGCAGATCTGTTATCTTTCGCTTTGTTTTGATTTTGTCCATTGCCTTACACCATACCGGAGCTGCATATAACAATGTATTACGCTAACAAGAATTCTACGCTTTGATGACCTAGGGCCCCCTATGTTCGGTATTAGTTTTGATAATGCAGTTAGAGTTTTTTCCGCTTTAGTGATTGTCTGGGTAACATGTTCACAGAATGTTGTTTTACTATCTAACCAGACTCCGAGGTATTTTACAGCATTCTTAGGTATGATCAATGTTCCCTCAACATCAAAAAGGATTGGCGCCAGTTTTCGTTTGGTGGTTAGAATTACGGCCTCTGTCTTTTGTGGTGCTAGCTGTAGATCCTTTTGTGCCATCCATTTAGAAATTCTCAAGAGGCCGGTGTTAGCTTTATTCATAAGTATTTCTTCGCTATCAGCAATCACTACCATGGTCTTCTTCTAGGTCTCTAGAAGCTCTTCTTCTAGGTCTCCTAATTTCTATCGTGGGTACCATGCTGTAATTTTTGTGGCCCTTCTTGCTAGGTGTCCTGCTCATTGCCACTTGAGGGATTTGATTCTGTAGATGACATCTATTACCTGGGTCTTTTATCGTCTAATCCACTAAAAATAAAAATAAAAAAGTAAATATTTTGATATCTCTAACTGGTATTAAAATTTATTATTCAAGCTAATAAAACTTTTTAGATGGGTTCAACTACGGTAGCGAGCATAGTTTTACTAAAAAATGTCTATACCTATGTGGCGGATTCATTTCTCCTAAAAATCCTATACTAATAGTACGAGAGCTAGCAACGTCGGAAAAACAAGTAGGTATTTTAAGACTTTGGTATATCTTTTACTATGCTCTCTAGAACAGCATGCGGCCCGTCTGGCTGTTGATAAACATTGCGTTCCCTACTGCGCATTGAAAGAAGATCCTATGTTTTTATTAGTCCTTTAAATTCTAGTATTGAATATAAATCGAACATGTCTCCATAGCGCAGTGCGTAGAGTTTCCGACCACGAACCGATGATTCAGAGTTCGAATCCGGGTCGGGACAAAGACTTTTTTATTTTATTTTCGTTTATATTCTGATAGTAAAGTTACTAAATATTTGTTTTTATTTAATTATCAGAATTATTTAGTACTTTACAATCAGAATATAGACGAAAATAAAATAAAAAAGTCTTTTGACCTGACCCGGATTCGAACTCTGAATCATCGGTTCGTGGTCGGAAACTCTACGCACTGCGCTATAGAGACATGTTCGATTTATATTCAATACTAGAATATATCTTCTTCCGATGCACAGTAGTGAACGCAAAGGGTATCGACAGCCAGACGGGCCGCATGCTGTTCCAGAGAGCATAGTAAAAGACAAAGTAAAAGATATATCAAAGAGCCAGACGTCTTAAAATACTTTCTCGAAAACGTTGCTAGCTCTTAGACTATAAGGACTGGCAAAAGTTAGTCTTGGGTCGAGATTTCCGTATGTAAGAAGAACACAATGCGTTTTATCATGTACTGAACAAAGAGGGAACAGTAAACACGTTGCCAAACGTATGAAATAAACCGAGAAACTGTGCACATTGCTAAGAGACGTGGAAGGGGATATATTAGATTTGTCGCAGTCGACCGGTTGAACCAATCAGTACCTCTGTCAGTACTTAAACTTCTACGGAAAGCAGGCATCATGCGTTCAGCTTCACGATTTAATTTCGTCTCGTGACACTTTATTTGTTTATTTATTAACTAGTCGTTGTAATTTCCTTATAGCTTAACCATTTTTAAGTGCAAGTTAGAAATACTTGCATTTTTGGTAAAAATAAGTGGAATTGAGTTGCTATTATTATATATTCGCTATTAGAACTCTGAATTGAAAAATCGATGTCTCGAAATCTATTAGAAATAATTGATTGTAGTTTTTCAAAAACTTTCTTAGAAGGCAGTATGCCAAAATCTTTTTAAATAAAAAAGTTACACGATTTCTGAAAACTGCTATGCACTAAAAGTAAATGGATGGTTTTTTTAAAATTTTAGATTGGAAAAAACAACCTTATCGAATTTTTCTTATATAAACATATTGTAAATGATCCGATCTTCAAAATAATCAATAAAATAATAATAATCATTCAATATCTAAAGTAGTTCTTAAGTTATGGCGTGTTATGTGTAAAAAAGTTGAGTTTTTAAATTATCGCGACGTTTTCTCGTTATAAAAAAATGAACACCTTAACGATATCCTTATAATTCCATTTCAGATGCTCAGAAACATATTTAATGATTTTATCTAGTTACCTTTTCGAAAAAAAGTCTTAAAGATAAGCGGTTTGCGAATGTGATTTTACTTTACTTCATAGGGAAAGGCGTACCGGCAACAACGCAACAGCACACCGTCGCATTTCTCTCACTCCGACTTAATAACATCCCTATGCGATTTACTTCCACCCATGTAAATACTGACCCAAAACTCAAAAGTAACAAGATGCCAGCACGGTATGGGTATTTCGCCACTGCAAGAAAATCTACAAAATAAAATAGTTATTTTTTGTAAACACTTCTGCGTTAATCCCAAACGGAAACTATTTGTCAGAAGTTAGGTTTACAGATATACAAATTTGCCTAACGAAAAAAAATGCTTAACTTTCGGAAAGATTCTCTTTCCGTCGTCGGAAGTTTTACTCACCGTCCACCAAAGTTTTAAAGCGTCGGTATTCCAGTGCCGGACAGTGGTACAGCAGATTCTCTATGGTTTCTTCTTCCTCGCCGCATTCTCTGCAGTAGTCATCGTTGGAAATCTTCCCTCTCACGAGGTTTACCCCCGTGGGGCAGTTTCCGGTGATGTCACCTACAATTATGCGTACTAGGTTCTTTTTGTGCTCTAGTAGTTGTTTGTCTTTCTGCTAACTACCACTGGCCACAGTCTTCGAGCTGTAGCGCAGTCCTCACGGTGTTAGTAGTTTCTATAGCTTCCTTCAGTATGTTGATCGTCACAAGTGGTGGGTCATCTTTGTTGCAACTGAACTGCTTGAAGCCATTTTGCTTTTGATCAAATCGGTGTGAGAAGTTTGACTCACAGTTGTGGAGAGTTGTCTGTCTGGAGAGTTGAATATCCGAAAAAGATCAGTTATTGAATGTTATTGCACCCAACAATCACGTACTTACGCCTTGCTTTACGCCTTTACATTTTTTGGTAATTTTATCAACATTTGAAATTGTTACAACAAAACGCGACGCTCAGTTTGCTTAGTTTTTACTATCCGAAACAGCGGTACATAACACAAACCTCGTACCTGAGTACTGAGTATTTTTATACCTTCAATAACTACACTAGTAAAAACTCTGATGAAAACTGAACTTAAAAACTCAAACTTTTTAAATTTTAGTAAAATTTTTATTTTAATTTTAGGAGAAAGAAGCCTTACTGCTTAGCAGTTGTAGCATAGTATATAATTATGTGGAAAAAAATCGAGAACTTTATATAAACATATTAAAGGGTTTCGAAAAAGTTTTAAAGAATAACCCTCTTCTGTTAGACAACATTCTTAGTTTATTTCCTATACTTCCAGTCAACACAACTGATGAGGGCATAAGTAAGTCTATTTCAGTAAATGAAAGCAATTTATTTAATTTTATTTTCTTTTTAGCCAACGTCTCGCTAGATTTGCTCACGTTTATTATAAATACTCCATTCAGTGAAACTGATGATAAATGCGTTGTTGTAGAATCCTTCTTGAAATCTTGCTACAATAAGAATTTAAACAAATTGCAAGATTATGACGCAATAAAAAAATTATGCGGATGTGTAGAGTACGTTCTTAAATCCAAAAGATATGCTATTCTAGGCGATTTAAAAAAAGCATTAAAAAACATGCCCGATAACGTCAAATCGATTCATGCAAAACATGTATCTGTGGATTTCTTAGTTAATTTACTTGAAAGCGAGAAGAATGTGAAGAATACAACAAAAATACATTCTGTTATCGAGATATTGAGGAATGTTTCAGACGTTTCGAAGGATAAAATGTCGTTTATACCCCCGGGCGGTAGGTCGGCGAAAATAGCCGGTTTAGTAAAGGAGATGTCGTTGAAACATTTTGGCAAGGACGTCGAAACAAAGTCGCCTGTAAATGTTAAGGGCAGTTACCTTAAAGATTCGCCTAGTCCCTCTGTTATGAAACCGCCAGCGACTGTACCGGAAAAGAAACCAAAAACGACTATCTCTATAGACGACGAGAGTAACAGCAAGTTTGTCCTGATCGATTCCGAAGTGAAAATCAAACCTAACGAGATGACCGAGCACCAGAAAGAAACACTGAAAAAACGTCGTGAAGATATACCGGCCTTGTATCAAGATTTATCCCAAAGTTTGACTCAAACCTTCGATTCTACCTCCGACTGTAGCAAGTCGAATAACGTAGTAATAAAGAAAGAGACCAAAGAGGACGATAGTACTGAGACAATTTTGAAAGAAGGTACAACTAATGATTTTACGAACAAATTCCCTATTACAGAAAAACCAGAAGACGTGAAAAAAGAGAATACGCCGTTGTGTTTGAAAAATCTAGTGATGAATATTGTTGGTGCGGACGAGTTTAGTTCTCTCCCTGCGAAGAGGAAAAGAAAAGAAAAGGAGTCAAACAATCAGGAACAAGATAAAACCACTACCGAGGAAAGTCTTGAAGAAAAACCCGCAGTCGCAGAGTCTACCAAAGAAATACCTTTAAGTAAGCCTGAAGAACCCGACTTAGCGAAAACACCTCTTGTACAGACTCCAAATAAAGTAGCGGAAACGCCTAAACGAAGAGGTCGCCCCCCTCGAAGACAGAGTTCAGGCGAGACTTCTTCAGTAGAACGAGAAGAAGGAAAACATATCGAAGACGGTCTTGAAGAAGGACTTAAAGAAACTTTTACGCAACCCGAAACAACTGAAGCGAAAGTACCGGCCAAGAGAAAGAGAGGTCGGCCTGCGCAAGCCAAACTGGAAAGTCCTAAAATCGAGTCTGATGTGTCTTCTTGTAATGAGGACGTTGTCAAAGAGGAGGTAAAAGACGAGTTAAAAATTGTGCTCAACATGAATCCGATAGAGATCAAAAGAAGTCCGAGGAGGCCTGCCGGTACGCCAAAATCGAAAACGAATACGCCCAGTAGCGCTCCTCTTAGAAAGTCGACCAGGAAAAGCATTCCGACACCTAAACTGACAGAATTTTATAAAGAAACTAGTGAACAAAATCGGCTGGATTCGGAAACATCGGACAGTACTTTGGCAAAAGATAACACCAACTTAGAAACTTCCAAGGAAACTCCGAAAAGTGATAAAGTTGATCAGAAGAAAAAACGACCTAGAAAACCTCGTTCGTCACAATTCGAAAACGAGGTGACAGGAAATTTAACCAATAACAAAAAAGGGAAGAAGCGTAAAAGAGAAAGTAGCGAGTCGGACGATTTAATTGAAAGTTCCCAGGATTCCTCTACTAATATTACAGTTAGAAAAAAATCGTTTACCAAAAATAAGAGCGACAATTTGCAAATAACACTGGACAGTTTTATATCGCCCGCCAAAAACACCGATACAAGCAAGTTAGTTTTGAAAGAAGACGGTATTCCACAAGAGGGCGTAGTAAATGCAATCCCAGAAGACCATGAAGCTGCAAAAGAAACAGTAGTACCCGATCCGAGCGCTAGCGAAGACCTTTTTATACATTTGGAGAAGTCTCAGAATACAGAGCCCAAAAAAAGACCTCGCCGTAAACGAAAATCTAGCAAAGCAGCTCGTACGCCTGTCTCAAAAGAATCTACTACAGAAACGTCGCATGAGGAACACTTTAAAACCAGTCCCAAATCCGAAAAAGAAGAGGAAACTGTACCTGTTTTAGATACAGAGTGTTTTGTTGAATTAGACAGCATATCTATTCCGATTCAGTCTCTCCAAAACGACACTATTAAAAGAACGCAAAGTCAGGAGACTGAAACTCAAGGTACCGAATCTGTGGGTGTTCTAAGCGAAAACATCGAACTTCAACTGGATGTTCCCAAAAATCCCGACCTGACGGAGAAGGATAAGGAAATGGCCGAAATGGAGACTGCCTCCATGCCTCTGGACAGTTCCAATGATGAAACCAAGGTGGCCAATGTTACGGCGATCGAAAGGGTGGTTGAGGAAAACGTCTCAGTGTCTAGACTCGATAATACAACGGTTGTTAATAATCAAACGGAGGAAACATTGCATAATAGTTCCGTTGTTCACAATGATATGGATACTATTCCAGAAACAGAGATTGTATGTCACTCAGAATCAGAGATTGTATGTAATTCTGAACCAGAGACTGTATGTAATCCTGAATCAGAGGCTGTATGTAAGTTTGAACCGAAGGCTGTATGTAACTCTGTACCGGAATCTGTATGTGACTCTGAACCAGAGGTTATATGTAACTCTGAACCAGAGGGTGTTTGTAACTCCGAAGCAGCTGTTACCTCAGAGCATGATGAAACTAATCTGGGATCTCCCGATCGATCGATAGGTAAGTTTTGATATATTTTTTAAGTATATTAACATATTTTTTTAAGATAACAGTGCATGTAATAAGAAAAAGGGCGTCTAAAGTCAGTCATATTGAAATCCATTTGCGGTCTCTTCAATTTTGTTTATATCATCAACTATCTGAATTGTCAGGCTCACTAAAGTAGTCGGTATTAACTGATTGGCTGTTACTGAATGAATAATAAACGTGAAAACAGTTTTCCGCGAAAATGATCAGTACATATGTACAGCGTGTCCCATTTTGGTTGAAATCATACGGTATCTCCGTTATTAGTAAAGATAGGAGTATACGGTTTGCACAAACCCGCGTAAATTTTTTATCAAACGGAAGATGCTGTAAAACAAAATTTTTATCGCCCTCTTCGTTTCTGTGCTACAGGGTCTTTTTGAAAATTTTGCAATTTGGGACAGCTCCAGTATCTCCGTTATTATGGATAATAACGAGAAGGTGAAAACTGATTCTTGTAGAACTTTTTACTTAGAATACAGTGGTGTAGTCTGTTTTTCTACGAAAAAAATATTATTGGAAATATGAACTTATGTTATGTTTTTTTTAAATGGTAGACACCCTGTATATTTATAACTCATATGATCCGTCTTGCTATGAGCTTCTCAAAAATATATATATCACTCTATATTTATTTTCACTATTTACTGCAATACTGCAATATTTAAAGTCTATCATTTTCTTAGTAGGCCGTGATTAATAATAAAAAAAATAATGTTAATAGCACATACAGGGTGGCCCATCGAAAACGTTCCGCAAGGCATAACGGCTAGGGTATTTTTTTTTTCAAAAAATCCAAAAACAGTCAATTTTGTTTGTGAGGGGGACAACTTTTGCCCCAAAAATGATTGCAAAATCTTCAATCCTCTTAGCGGGGCTGTCTTCCCCCAACAGTCTTCCCCCAACATTTTTCAAATGGGAAGGGGGATCAAGTGGCGCAATGAAAAGAGCTTTCTATTCTCTATATTTCCTCGCTTCGCTTTTGAAAATCGGTCGAGTCATTGAGAAAATATGAAGGATTGAAATTTGAAAAGTTTATTTAAGCATTTATCAGAGTAAATGATAAGGATAAATTCCTTCGACCAATTTGCTGTTTTTTGTTATTATTTCTAGATGTTTACGCATTTTTTCACTTGTCACAAGGTTGAACGATCATGTGCGGTAGTTGCTAGATAGCTGTTCTGTGACTTGTGCGTTGAAGTTGTTCTCAATATCGTTAAACTGACCTACAATAGAATTTCTAAAAATACCAGCCCACACGTTCAATTTCTGAGGGTTTTGTGTGTGCACCTCGTGAAAAACGCTGGGGTTGTCTTCAGCCCAGTACCCACAGTTGTGCCGATTAACTACACCGTTCAAAAAAAAATGTACACTCATGCGAAAAACACACATTAAATAGGAAATTATTATCATTCGCCGCTCGTTCACTCTTAGTTTCACAAAATTGCAAGCGATGATCAAAATCGTCTTCGTTGAGTTCTTGTACCAACTGAATTTTGTACGGGTGGAACTTGTGGTGGAACTAATATCCTTTGGACACTTGTACGATTCACGCCGGTCTCATTGGCTAATTTTCTTGTACTGAGCGTAATATCCATGGCAACTTGGCCCAATACGAATACCTCCATAGCTTCATTTATTACCGGATTTTCCCTGTGCCTCTTTTTATTCATAACGCAACCAGTTTCGCGAAATTTTGCTACTAACTAGCGAACAATTTTGCCATAAAGGTGTTTGTCAGGATGGTATTCATTGAATATCTGCGCAACCCGATACATTCATTATTTTTAAAATAAAGTTCGATTATTTCCACTTTTTATGCAAGTGAGTACACCATAATTTTTAAAAAGTTTAACGATATTGAGAAGAACTTTAACGCACAAGTCACAGAATAGCTATCTAGCAACTACCGCACCTGATCGTTCAACCTTGTGGCAAGTGAAAAAATGCGTAAACATCTAGAAATAATAAGAAAAAACAGCAAATTGGTCGAAGGAATTTATCCTTATCATTTACTCTGATAAATGTTTAAATAAACTTTTCAAATTTTAATCCTTCATATTTTCTCAATGACAATGAAAGTATAGAGAATAGATATAGCCCCTTTCATTGCGGTAACACTTGACCCCCTTTCCCATTTGATAAAAATTGGGGGATGACACCCCCGCTTAGAGGGATGAATATTTTTCAATCATTTTTGGCGAAAAAGTTGTCCCCCTCATAAACAAAATTGACGCGTTTTTGAATTTTCTGAAAAAAAAAATTATCCTGGCCGTTATGCCTTGCGGAACGTTTTCGATGGGCCACCCTGTATTAAAATAACCATACTATAATAATAATCATACACATATTATATATATAAAATATTATTTGGGATTGATATATTTTACTTTTGAACTTTTACCACCGAATCTCTGAATATATTTTTCTTTTTTTATAACGGAATTTATTATAAAGGGATGAGTTTGTAAAGATCTAAATGCTTGCATTATTAAAACATTTTTCAGGTATTCGACTTTGTCGTAGTTGCCACGATATATTCCATATTTCAAAAATCCCCAAAATCAGAAATCTAGAATGGATAAATCCCGGAATCAGGGAGGCTATTACATATGTAGGTCCACTGGTTCCAATTCATTGATTTGAGAAATAATAATTTAACAAAATTCTAATATTTTTTAAAGTTGTGACGGGGAGCCCCATCTTGCTGAAAGTATATTTTACGTAAATTAGCTAAACGCATACCTATCTAAATGTTCCGGTACGATAGTTTTAAAAATTTACAAACAGCGGTAGAGAGTTAAGTTTCCATAATATATAAAGAATTAATAAACCAAAATAAAACAAGAGACAGATAACAATATAATTTTAATAATTCTTTAGTTTCTTCGAGAGTTAGGTTAGGTATAATAAATATGATCTTTTAATACATTTTTCTTAAATATTGCAGTAAATAGTGAAAATAAATATAGAGTGATATATATTTTTGAGAATTTTAAAGCAAGGCAGATCATATAATTTATAAATATACAGGGTGTTCCATTTAGGAAAACATAACTTTAGTTCATATCTTTAAAAATATTTTTTTAGTAAAAAAACAGACTACACCACTGTATTCTACGTAAAAAGTTCTACAAGAGTCAATTTTCATCTTGATATCATCCATAATAACAGAGATACAGGTGGTGTCCCAAATTGCAAAATTTTCAAAAAGACCCGGTAGCTCAGAAACGAAGAGGGTTATGAAAATTTTGTTTATGGCATCTTCCGTTTGACAAAAAAGTGGGACAGCTTTGTGCAAACCGCACCCTTCTATCTTCACGAATAACGGAGATACCATATGATTTCAACTAAAATGGGACACCCTGTATATACTTTCAGTCAAAGTGAAAGCAAGTTCTACACTTGTTCATTTTGACTAAATAATACAAACTGAATTGTTGGAAGTTTCTTCAAACTTTAAGTAACACTGAATCAGTCAGACTGCTTTAATGGGAACCCGCCTTACTTCAGGTATTTGGACTGTTGTTTTCATTGTCGCTGTCTTCTTATTGGTTCATGCACGTTTCTTATATTTTAGCATCAAGCGGCACGAATATTCCCTCATCTCCTGTAACAGGAGACACGCCCAATCGCAATTCCGAACTACTCAATAACACCTTAGATATATCTCCCATATCGCAGAAAAATAGCCCGGAAAACGGTAGCTGCGACGACGGGGAAATCGAGGAAACGCAACCGAAAATCGTACCGGTAGCCTTGAAGTTCGATCACGAAGATCACGAGAACGATGGCAAAGAAAAATCTCCGGAAAAGGGAGACGACGCGCCCGAGAAAATCGTCCAAACGCACATGGAAAATCAGGATGCGATTAAAGCGGACCAGCCGACAACTAGCAGGGACAATATAGCCGAGAGATCTAATAAATTTTTAACTGCTCTGAACGGGTCGTCCAGGTAAAAATACATTTAGGTTAAGTTAGATTGCTGGGGTTTGGGATCTTGTCTGATCCCTCACTCTGAGGACTAGTCATGGCCGGAACAGCGATTTTTTAATAACAGGTACAAGTTGTTCCAGTTGCAAAAGATACCTGTTCCAAGAAACCTGTTCCAGTTCCAAACTGTTCCAAAACGAAAATTAATACCGTACTTGCGTCATTCTGATTCGGTTGCTATTTTTCTTTTTAAATTTATATAAAAGAATATTTTTTGCTTAAATAATTAGAACTACTGGGGATTTTTCTGTTTTCTCTAAATTTAATCTACTGTCTATGTTGCTATATTACCAAGATATCGTATGATCGAATAAAAACGGCGTCAGCGATGGCTATGAAATGAAGATCGCTGTCATTTATATGTAAAATTATATGGGAAATGTCGTCGATCGTTATTTCCAAGCCAACTGGACGCCGTTTTTTTTCTATCATACGGTATAATGTTTTTTAACTAAAAATTAAAAAACGACTATCAAATTTTCGAAAAATATAAACTTTTCAAAAACATGCTTTCCCGAAAAAAACTCATGAGAATCGAAATATATACAACCCCTAAAAATATGTGCACTTATTTAAGACCCACCCTGTATAAGCACTAATGAATAAATATAGATTTATAATTTTGTGATATACTTAAAAAGTAAATTTTTGGAAGAGTTTTTTTTAATATCTACTATATTTATAATACAAAACAATAACCGACTGTTCTTACACTGTATTTTTCAAAAAAAAACTAATGCGATAATTATATTGCAGTTGCCAACATCGCCAGCATTTTTTTATAATAAAAAATGTTCCTTACTGTTTCTGTTTACATTAAAAAAATAAAATATTAAAAAAAAATTATTATAAATTTAAAATTTATAATAAGAATTTAGTTGAGTTTTAATTAAATATTTTAAATAGCGGCAACAGCCACACTTGTTTTTTACGCCCCTGTATCCCGACAATAACAGATAACACCTGAACGCGTCCGCTAGACTTGGCTAGACTAGCGAAACCGATATACGACATCGATTATCAACTCAAACCAGTTCTTTTTACTTAACTGTTTCAAACAGTTCCTAACTGTTCCAAGCCCTAAACTGTTCCAGGTCGCAAACTGTTCCAAGTCTCAAACTGTTCCAAGTCCCACTGTTCAGGTTAGGACTTGAAACAGTTTAGGGCTTGGAACAGTTTAGCACTTGGAACAGTTAGGGACTTGGAACTGTTTGGGTCTTGGAACAGTTTGGGACTTGGAACAGTTAAGTAAAGAGAACTAGTTTCAGTTGAGAAACGAGGTAGTATATCGCTTTAGCGACACGGTCGCTTGGCGTTATATTCACAGGTTATATTATCGAGATTGAGTGCGAGTGCACTAATATAGTGCATAGACGTAAAAAAAAACAACGGTGACGATTTTCGCAGCGTTGCCTATATTTGATATATTTAATTAAAATTCAACTAAATTTTTATTATAAATTTTAAATAGGAAATCAATATTTAAAAATACAGAAAGAAAAGAATATCTAATATTTACTATTTTATATATGTAAAATAGTAAAATACATATAAAATAAAAACTACTTACATTCCTAGATAATAAAAACAAGCGGGTCCTTTGTCGGTATGTATACATTTCTTGCGCAGAGTTTTTTTTAATGTAAACAGAATAGGCGAAGATAATTTCTTACCATCAAAAAAACGTACTGGCGATGTTGCCAAATGCAATATAATATATAATAAAATTATTATCTAATTTTGAAAAATACACTATTAAAAATCTAGTATCACAAATATAGTAGATAACATAATTTAAACAATTCCAAGAATTAATTTTTTTAAGTATTTAATTTAAGTTGCAGTGTTTTGAAACAGCTGGAACAATTGGAACTGGAACTGGTATAGGATAGCACATAAACCTGTTCCAAGCCAGTTCCAAAACAAACCTGTTTCGAAAATAACAGATCCTGTTCCAAAGCGTCATCACTACTGAGGACTTGGACCCATTGCGATACCTGTGTATTATTGTACCAAACCTTCCTCTCCTTCTTTCTTTGCCTTAAAGCACTTCCAGCTCTTTGCATAGTTCCCGATGTCGCTGGTGTTGGCTTCTGCTGCTTCTCCTCCAAAAAAACTTGCCCTAAAGTTTTAAAGCAGTGTATCGGTAATCCAGTGCCAGACAGTGGCACAGGAGGTACTCGATGGTTTCTTCTTCCTCTCCGCTAACTAGAATTACTGCTAGAACTAAAACTAGAACTTTGCTTATGACTTACTTCTGCCTTGTCCTTTGATCCTAATTTATTTTATTTGCAAATACAGCAATTGCAAGGTTATTAAGTCGCGTCTTATCCCCTCGACCATTTTGATGTGTTTTAATAATAAGTGTTCTTATAATTACATATTTTTCCTAGGTTAATTGCTAAAAGAAAAATGTTAAAAACTATGTCACCGTCGGCATCGCGAATTAAGAAGCTTATGTCCAATGTTATGGCGAACTCGTTCGAAGAAGTTACCACGAATGTAAGTCAAGACGACATTTTAACGTTTACCCGAGAAGTTCCCAGTCCGTTAGCAGTACCCAGGAGCAGCATTTTAAAAAGGAAGCATTCAGATACGGCAGATGATGGTCTATCACCTTGTCCTAAGGTAATAACCAAACGAAAAAATGAAAAATCTCGAAATGTCCTTATGGATTAAAAGTTAGCTACCGGTAACTGCTTTGAATAAGAAGACTAAGGAAGGAGCATAATGCTATCCATGTATTCATGCATGGTGGGCGGAAAAAACACTCTAGGGTGGGGATCCTTGACAGTTCTGTTTGACGATTCATTTGACACATTTGAATTTGATTTGAAATTTTGTGGATTTGTCAGTCTTTACGGAGCTTATTTTATGTTATTTATTATTTATTCTACTACTGATAGTTGTATAAAGGTAGTAAATCTAAATGGAAATTGTAGCAGAACTTAAATTAACAGTGACACTATCGCGATTTATCGAAAAAGACTCTAAAATAGTTGGTTGTGTAGTGTGTGGTAGATCTCGGTAAAAATTGAGTGAAATAATGGAACAACTTTTCGCTAGTAAGTGACTATATAATATACATACGTGTAGTAAACTGATCATTTATGAAATTCACTTAAATTAACTAAATTATATATTTTTCTTGCATTTTAGCTTTTATTTACTACTTGTCAAAGATCAGATGTCAAAGAATTTTGATACGTTAATTTGACTTACCTGCTTCAGTAACGTATCGGATGTTTGTGTTAATAAATACTTATTATAACTTATCTATTTTTATTAGAATTATATATTTTTATAACAATTTTATTAACTACCAACATTTATTCACAACGTAAAATAAAATAACAAATTATTGAGTCTACCACACGTCTACCCTACATCATAGTTTTACATTTTTTCAATAAAATTAGAACGGCACTGTTAACCGGAATTTAAGTCGGCCATATTTGAAGCCCATCGCGGTGTACCTAAGATTTTTGATATGCTCCTTCCTTAGTCTTCTTATTCAAAGGGTAACTGGCTTTCCAGTCGAGAAAAATATAGAAAACTAGAATTAATCGGAGCGGTCTCTTTTGATTTTATTTATATATCAATGTACCAACAATAATTCAAGGATTATGAATGTTTTCTAGTCAGACTTTAACTTGTAATGAAGTCCCGATTTATTTTTTTAGTTTAATATGTTAAATGCTAGGCTTGGAACATATTTCGATCAAGGCTTGATAGCGCGGCGCCAAACTATTCTGTTAGTTTGGAAGGCCGAATTCGGGAAGACCGAGTTCGAGCAATCTCAATTTAAATGGGATTTTTTTATTCTTTTTGCAGCGCAAAAGGGTCAACTTTAGCGATCCTTGTACCACCGAAAAGAAGATCTTCATTAAAGACGACAACTCGCATTGCCTATTTACATCCACAGAAGACGACGAAGAAGATATTGACAGGCAATTTTTGGCAGTTTTAACAGCCGGTAGCGTTGAATCGCTCGAGATCGAAACCGAATCTATCCACACAGAAGAAAGTCTTCAGATTAACAATCCGCTCATATTGTGCGACGATCGACCGATTTTTGCCGATTTGATTAACTGCGACGCTGACATCAACGTCATTGCGCGCAAACTCACCGGACCCATGTTTTTGAAGGCTCTGTTGAATAAATTGAGAAACAAAGGTATCAACACTATAGGCGACTTGGCGAGGAAAAGCGAAATTGAAATTTCCAAGATGCCTTTTAAATCGCCTGGCGTGTCTAACGTATACAAGGTTTTGGAAAGGTACCACGCTAAGCACTGTAAGGAGAACGCTAAGGTGGAACAGTTGAATGTATCAGTTGTTCCAGTTGAAAATGAAGTAACGACGGTGGTTGATACCGCACAAAATGATTTGGTTAAAGCTGTCGAGAGGGTAAAATGTGAGGTGAGTTACAGAAATATTTTTTTTTTCGTTCTGAAATATTTTTATTATATTAAACAATAAAATGTGATATATTATACCAGCTTTTTTATAATGAAATAATTCTTTTTCAGTAAAATTTCAATATAATAAGAATGATTGTAAATTGGCTTGTATTAGATTTTTAAATTTTGTATACAGGGTGTCCCAGGCTGGGCGTGCATTAGAAGTTTCTAGAGAACCACAATATCTAGATCGGAGATTTTTTTCACATCATTGTTTTACAACGAGATCTATCGATTAAAAAATATTTTCAATATGGCGGCACTTCCGGAAATACCGGAAGTTGACAGCAACTTTCTTATTTTAAATGGGTGCTCCCATTTTTATTACATATTTAAATTCTCTGTACAATTCTATGAATATTGATGTTAAACACTCTATATCTAACATTAACCGTTTTTATAATAATAATAATAGCTCCCGTATATAGCGTTTAACGCCTTGGCAGTAGCAAGGTACAGCTTGCCATGCTAGAGCCGTTCGGTATACAGGTTCGGTATACAGGGAGGGTAATAAATGTGGCTAGCACTACGCTTCAACCGCCTATTTTACCCCAGAATTGTGAATCCCAAGTACTCATTTAAGGCTGAGTCCGACCTAGGTACCCAAACTATTTTTATTTTAATCAAAATAGTCGGCTGATCAAATGCCGGGTGTAGAATTCGAACCCACTACCTTGAGATTGGTAGACGAGAGCCTGTACCTCTACGCCACCGGGCACCATTTAACCGTTTTTGAGAAAAAAAAAATATTTAAAATTTTTGGACGAAAAACACTACTTGTCAAAAAAAATAGTATAGCCTAAAAGTCAAATTTAGTGACTACCACAGTTAATGTGACATAAAGAGAAGACATGTGGCTATCTATTTCAAAAGTTAAATTGTTCAAATGTCATATAATAATCGCGGTAGCTGTCATGGAATTGAGTGATTAAAAAATTATCATAAATCATTTTGTTCAAATGGAAACCCACTTTTTTATTTCACTAATGAAACGGTTTTTCAATTCGTTACTTTTTAACTATACATGTTCCTATACCTAAAATAAATCGTTTTTAAGTTATTTAAGATTGAGTTTG
>NW_022145777.1:1199049-1205755 GCF_002938485.1 Sitophilus oryzae | reverse complement strand
CGAAAGTTCAAAATTTCTAATTATATTCTGATTATGATATTGTCGCGCCATCTAGTATTCTATTTGTGCAATTTTAGCTCTTTCATTTCGAGTGTTTTTCTGTTGCGTAGCTAGATATTCTGTGCCGTTACCCTTCCGTTACCTATCCGAGATTTAGTTTAGCTCTGCGCCGCGCCGCGCCGCTGCGCGCTGATAGTCGTTTACAGCGCGGCGGATAAAAAAATGCTGTACCGTAGTTCTGCTTTCAGTCGACAGAGTGGGTGGTTGCCAAAGACAATGTTGCCAGAACTACGGATTAATCCGCAGATTTACGGATTTTGGGTACAGTACGTTAATAATATGGATTTTCTATCATTAAGCAATGTAATATAATATTTTATGATTAAAAAAAATGGCGTCAGAAATGAAGATGCTGTTATTTTATATGTAAAATATTATAGTAAATGTCAATAGTCGTCATTACCAACTAAACGACTTTTTTTTCGATCATACGGAATATTCGGTACCTATATTTTTTTATTTTTGTTGTTTATTCAATATTTCACACGAATAATTTTCAATACATAAACGCGGATTTTTCATCCAAAGATATTTTCGTCAAACGTTATTACAGATATTACACATTTCAATATGGCAACACTGTCGTTTTCAGTTCCACACCGTCTTCGATATGTCTTCCGCCAGCCGAATTAGAGAGAAAATGAGTGTTTTATGCGTTAGCCTCAGAACGAGTAGAGGCTCCACCGTACAGCACGTGAGACGCAAGGGGAAATCAAAGCAGCCTTATTACAAATTTGCCCATTAGGATGCGTTCTTCCCAATTATTTCAACTTCTCAATTATTATGCTGTCTCTCTTGACGATTCAATTTTTGAGTGGAATATCAAAAAAAGATGAAGCGAATACCCAACTACTACCATATGATCAAAAAAACGGCGTCCAGTTAGCTGGGATATTTTCTTGGGTTCCCATATAAATTTACATATAAAATGACAGCGATCTTCATTTCATAGCCATCGCTGACGCCGTTTTTTCTTGATCATACCGTAGTTGGGACTACTAGGAAGTCATTGAACTAAGTAATTCAATGCCGAAAAATTACGAAATTCGATAAAAATCAATTTAGGAAATATAATATCACGACGGCTGTAGTCCTAACCCATCTACCGCTTATAAAAACAACCTTGACTTATAAACTACCAACTTTATCACCCAAAAAGTCTCTAAACGACCGAAATCGGGCATAGCCGTCGAGCCCAGTTAATTCGGCCCAATCAGGGACACCTAAATCGTCGTCCAATTAAAATCGACGTTTTTGTGGTCGATCTTCATCGGGACTAAACAATTTTTATTTCTTCCATGTTAATTAATTTCAATTTGGTTTGCATATATTATATACTTATTCGACTTTTTACAGATCGCCTGGTAGGTATCGATTTGCAGACTGAACCCGGTGATTTTGTGACAGGACAAAAACGCTTTGTAGTGTACAGGGTGTATATTAAATTAAATAAATAATAAAAGTACTTGTATATTGATTTGGTTTAATGGGCTCTTTCACTATATTTTGGAATTAGCATAATTGAATAAAGCAATTAATTCTAGAAATTTCTGCTATCTCACTTTCGAAAAATTTGAAGTCGTTCTTAATAAAATAAATAAAAACAAAAAAGCCCAGAATAAAAATCCGCACTTTATTGGCATGTTGAAAAGCGGCAACACGGCCGCGGCCGGGCCTCCATGCTGACCCATCACCACCTCCACACAAGGCTATTCAACCTTTTCCAATATGGCGGAGATAGAAGTGCTTTATTTGGCGCGTATTTTAAAACCTGTTTTATTTCCAAATAGACATTTTTCACACAATGTCAGGTTAGATTACCTAATATTTCACTAATTTTTTAATATACAGGGAGTCTAAAGTTCTCCACATAAGTATGGAATTTTTTGTATTATTACTCTTATGGAAACATCAGTTAGTTACTTTTTACAAAAAGGTCTCCTTTCTCAGAAAATAGGTAGTGTTAAAATATTCAAACTTGAGGTAGCATATATAGGGTGTTCAAAATCATCGGAAAAAGAAATAACCAGAAATAATTATAATAACCTAAATATTCAATTGCAAACACTTACCTACCATAGTTTAGAATTTACTGAACGTTTGATAAATATATACTATTATGGACAGTATAGGAAGTTACTTGGATTGCACTAAACGATATCAATACCAAAAAAAAATCCGGCGGTTGTCAAAATATTTAAAAATTAAATATATTTTTAAAATTTTTAAAGTAAAATAACTCGGTTATTTTAAACTTAGTTGAAAAACGGTAAAGATCGGGAAAATATGATTCTTTATCGAGATCTACGAGTCTCAATAAACTTGAAAAAGGTTAAAACACAATGTTCTTGTTGTCTCTATATCTATAAACCATTTTGATTCACCCTGTATATTGCTGTATAAATTTACAAGGCGCCGCATAATCTGGGCCTAATATTTGGCGATTTATTAACCGAAGTACCGGAATTAATTTAAAAAATCGCCTCTTTAACATAATTTAACGATTTTTACTTAATGCTTCTCTGAATCTCTCCAAATATGGTTAAAGACCTTCTTTTCTATTAAATACGGTATTAGACGATACGACCGACTATTTAAAATTTAATATCGTGCATTTAAAACATTAATAATAATTAAAAAAATGCATATATTTGAATTTTAAACTAGTAAACCGATATAAATAGACCTAGTGCCCAGATTTTGTTAAAGTTATTTGATTTTATTAAATTATATAATATTAAGCAGACAGAAAAATACATTCAGATGTAAAAATACTTTAAAATTTTAATTTTTTTTAATTTTTTGCCCTACCTATTTCATTGATTTTTTTTGGCAAACTAAATATAAATATATCAACTTTAATTCGTACACTCAGTTTATTATAAACTTCAGTATTTTACGTATTATACAAGGTTAATCAAAGAATTGTTTTTTACCCTATCTTTAAAACACCCTGTGCAATAATTTTGTGAGTATATATTCATAAAACATTATTTTTTGGTAAGAATCATGTCTTCTCAATTTATCGTTACTTTTTGATGTTATTATTCATAATGACGAGGTGGCTTTGGTGATTATTACTGTGTGCGGTTGAATATGGTTCCTAGTGTCGTAGATTGTGCAAAAGTCATTGATATTGTTGAAGATGGCCGAAATTATTAATATTCGCTTGCTCCTTGAAGAAGAATGGGAAAACATAACACAATATATTTGCAACCTCATTAACAGTGTGAACCGACATCTACAGACAGTTATAGCCGTCAATACAAAGTATTAGAGTATTTTTTACAAGTTTTTTGTTTATTTGTCCACTTTTTTTTAATATCCTTGGTTCTGTTAGTGTTACTAATATTTATTAAAACCAAGCCTGTATGGTTACTTTATTATTTACATTTATTTTTATATTACTTTAACATTTTTTAAATTTTCATATATGTAGAATTCTAATCAGTGTCGATATGACATTATGACAACAGTCACCAAAGCCACCTCGTGATATTAAAAAATAACATCACAAAGTAATGATAGTTGAAAAAATTGCAAATTGTTGGTGGTAAGTTCATTTCGCTCTTAAAAATTAACCAAGGCACGGATGAAAATCCAGTTAAAACCCAAACATCCACAATGTAAAAAGCAAAGCTACATGACTAGATTGAACGTACGGGGTCTAGAGAACAACGATACCGCCGACGCCCTCCGGGAAGCCATCAAAGAATGACTTCCACCGATAACTTCAATCTCAGTCGTGAATGCTGAATAAGGCTAGACACAACTAAGAGATGCGATTCATAAAACCAGCGAAGCAGTACTGGGAAAATCCAACAAAAAGAAACAACCAGACTGGTTTAATGAAAATCAACCGCATATACAGGCTTTGTTGGAACAAAAGCATAGAGCACATCAAGCTGTCACTGCAAATCCACACAATCCAAGACTAGCAGACAACTTTAAAGCAGCCACCAACACGCTCCGAAGAAACCTGCGCCAACTAAAGCATAACTGGTCGTCGTAAAAAGCTTGACAGATTCATGAGTATGCCACGCATCACGACTATCGTAAGTTACCCTATCATGGCACAAAATGGCGAACTTCTAAAAGAGGAAGAGCAAATCAGAAACCGCTGGAAGGAGCATTACAGCCATATCCTTAACCAAGAAAACAACCCCAATATGAAAGCACTCAATATAATACCTCAGTATAACAGCCTCGATATATTAGACATTCCAATAACAGAACAGGAAATAAAGGACTCCATAAAACAGCTTAAAAACAACAAATCAGCTGGCTGTGACGCTATTCCGGCTATTCCGACACAATTAACCAGGTGTTGAAATGAGCCAAAAAACAAATGCTCAGGAGACATGGTTCTGATCGAAAAATAATGTTTTAGGAAAAGTTACTCAAGAAATTATTGCAAAGGCTGTTTTAAAGTATGGGTAAAAAACAACCCTTCAATTAACCCTGTATAATAAGCCGAATATTAAAGGTTATAAAAAACTGAGTTTACGAATTAAAGTTGGTAAATTTATATACGGTATGCTAAAAAAATCATGAAAATAGAGCTAAAAGTAAGAAAATTATAACATTTTTTCCCATAGCAACTGTTAAAATTGCCTTATCTATCAAAAATAGTAGATAAAATAGTACTTAAACCGCAAGGGTAGATTAAATGATCCTGTAACAGCGAGGATAGGTTAAAAACTTTATTTCTTCTCGTACGTTTTTTAATTGCTTCCATTTTTGAAAATTTTTGTATTCCTTTTCATAAGTTATTCGGGATTTAAATGGAAGTAGTTTGGATATGGCGTTTGTCGTTTCAGCCTGAATATCAGTTGGTAATTTACTTATTTCGTTTTGAGTCATTTCTAGCTCCAATTCAATCAGCAATCGACACGAAGGAGAATTAAAAAATATTGACTCAAAACTGACAACTAAAGAGACTGCTTTATTTATTTGTCAAATTACTTAGAAACCAACGCCAATCCAGCACAATATTTTTTCTACTCGTAATAAATTCCTTAAAATAATAATTTCTGAATATTTTTTTTAACGTAACTCGCTATGGAAAAAGTATTGTTTTATACACGAGGATAAAATTGTATTATCGTCTCCCGAATAGCGAATTAATCTTTTCGGGTCGACGCGACGATAAAATACCCTCATTATCGTCTTCTGTAAAAATAACTAAAAATTGACGAAAAAATATTATGTACATTTCTTTTTTTTTCATCTGAGTGTAGTTAAAAAAAATGTTAGTTTTACAACTTCGATACCGCTCTAAGACTTTGTAATTTTTCGAATAAAAAATATCTATATATAAAAGGATTCTACATCCGATACAAAATCGTAGTAAATCACCTTCTCAGATTATAAGGTCTTAATGCATCACCCAAAACCATCACCAAATTGATTTATTTTATAGCTCATTAAGCGGCGTTCCGCTGGTTTTAAGAATTTATTCAGCCGAAAACTAGTCTCGTGGAAAAGAATTATTCCCGAACTAATCGTGACTCGTGTCGATTTTTAATTCTTCAAATAGAAATGGCCGCCGATACTAAATAAAATCCGTGTTTTATGGACACCATATCAGATGGCGCCGCATGTCTGCGTTCATTTTCATAAATTCCAAACGGAAAAGTGCCATTAAACAAAAAGACCCGCTATATGCTGTCAAACACTGCACGCTATGTCATTTCACGTTTTTCATAATAGCATTATTTGTTGTTTCTCTTTATAGTTAACAATTAATGTGTTTTACCTGATGAAGCATCTTTCAAGTTCTCCTTTTAATAAAAAAATAAAGAAGCATATCAACAAACTAAAGATAGCTCTTAAATTCCGGTTTGCCATTCCGTTTCATTTAATGAATGGCATCAATGCCATTATACTTTCATTTAAAACTTGTAAAATATAACCTTATGCTCAATAATTCCTTGGTTCTATTTTAAGTTGCCAATAAATGTTACTACACATGTACATCCCTATAGTTTGCTTTTTGATTTAACTCAATAACTTTATTTTTGTTGGAGAATGGAGATATTTGGTTTTGAAGAAGACACTAACATTTTTTCGTAACTTTTACATAAAAACCATAGCTTTGCCAAAAGCGGCATACAGTGTTGCCGATTTTTTACGTTTGTAGGAAAATTTCTGTAGACAAAAAAAATAAACTATTTTAAAAACTTTCATGTATACTCCAGAAATGAAGATAATATATCTAAGCTAAATATAATCTATAACATCTATAGATGAGTAACTAATTGTAAAGAATAAGGTTCCAATCTTAGATTAAACATTTTCCATAAACACATACTTGTGCGGTTTGAACTTTTGATGCAAAATCCAGCAATACCGCATAGAAGAAATGTATCAACCCAACTTTTATCTCATTTTAACTTTGAATAAGAAGACTAAGGAAGGAGCATATCAAAAATTTTAGGTACACCGCGATGGGCCTCAAATATGGCCGACTTAAATTCCCGTTTTATCAGTGTACGTAATTTTATTTAAAAAAATCGTAAAACTCACACACGGGTAGACGTGGGGTAAGACTCAATAATTTGTTTGTCTGAGTTGTAATTTTACTGATTTGAGGTGGAATAAATGTTGTTTGGTAGGTTTATGTAAAATTGATTAATTAATAGCT
>NW_022145777.1:1187065-1198854 GCF_002938485.1 Sitophilus oryzae | reverse complement strand
ATTTTTTGCTCAAAATATTATCTAGATGAATGTGTAAAAAATAATTCTTTCAACAGCTTTAAAAGAAAGCGTGGAACTTAAACATGTGATCAATTAAAATGTTTTTCTGTAGTTGAGCGATTTACTACATATTCTATTTTAGTTTTTTTTCACTTGAAATCACTTAATTTTTCCGAAAACGAAAAATAATATGAACATTCCGGATACTTTTTATTTATTAATCATAATAATAACAGTTAGTTATAGACATTTTCGCTTAAAAAATAGTATTTTAAATTTCAATCTAGATGAGTGTCATGGCTGTGTCAAAATCACTCATTTTTAATCAAGGAGCCTTAGAAAAATACATTTGATAGTCTAATGTTTTTCGTGTGTTATCCTGGCCGGTTAAAAGATGCCCAAATCATATTTTTAATTATAACTCATTTTTTTTTTCAAATGGAAGGATGGTGGCTTATTAGAATATTTAGAGAAAGCATTTTTTAACGAATAATTTGGTATTACATACCTCATATTTCCAGGCAAATTGTTCTTATGAACACAACCACAGTACTCTAGATTGAAATTTAAATTTCTATTTTTTAAGCGGAAATGTCAAAATTTGACATTTGATATGTCATTCTATTCAGAAAGTCATTTTCTATCAAGTAAAGTAAAAAAATACCGATGGTACCATTTAAAAATCAAAAGTTGTAGTGATTTCCGGTGAAACAGGAAGTGACCAAAAACAATTGAATACGGATCAATCAATCAATCCTTCATATACTGACATACCAAATTTCGTTTTTTTTTGCCCGAACAATAAAAAGTTATAAGGGTGAATCACTTTAAAACTATGTAAACTTTAAAAGGGTATATTTCTGTGTTTGTTTTATGATAAAAAAATAATTTTTCTTTATTTTTTTCACTATGGCCTGACGGGGATTTGCGAAAATAATTCAGCGTACCTAGCTAGTAACAAGCTGACTTTGACGTAAAAGTTAAAACATGTGGTCAATTAAGATGTTTGTGTATACTTAAACGGTTTTCCTAGTCTATTTTTATTGCTGTTTCTAGAAGTTATAACTCTTTTCAAAGTTCGTTATTAAAAGAACATAAAATACTTCTATAATTTAAAATTTTTACCAATATTTTATAAGGATAGATTCCTATTCAGAGACAAAAACAAAAAAATCAGATGAAATTTAATTATAAATGATAATTTTTGTTTTTATTTCACTTGTCAAGGATCGGTTTAGGCTAATTTTTTAGGTGGTTTTAAGAATGAACATTTATATTTCCAAAATAAATTGAAAATGTACCTAATATAAAAACTAAACAGATTGTTTCAAAATAGATTTCAAAATTCTGTAAATTGTTATATCAAAACAACCCTCATTTTTAGCAAGAAACCACCACTTAAAGTTTTTCGCACTTGTTTTAAACCACACTGTATATATTTTCAATTTCCTGACGATATTTTAGTTAGGTAAGGTTAGCACAATGTATGCCCGTAAAATCGTCAACATTTCAACGAAAATCTTAAAATATTGTAGCAATAAATTAGCAGAGACAAAACAACGGCTTAAAATATCTGAAAATAAATGTAAATCCTTTGGTGAATTTCTCTGTAAAGGCCTGTTCACATATGTCAGTCGGGTCTCACTACCGACCCGTTAAACAGTCTCAGTTACAACAAAAAATATATCGTTGAGTTTAATTATAATGAAGATGAACACACACGTCCGACACTGTCACCGAGAGTTGCTGAAAACAGCTTTGGGGATAGTATTCTTTTGCCAGTTGTAAATTCTGGGGTTGTTTTATATATCATTTTTCTAGCTTTGAATTCTTTGTATATCTCTTTAAAATAACACATTCACTGGTTCAGTGCGTAATTGCTAGCATTACCTAGTGAATGTTAACAATTACTGAATTTCCGTAACATATATAGGTAATATGTGATCCATTCCGCTGAAAAGCCGCTTCTAAAGGCTGCTTATTCTTGTGGTTTTGCAGCATCTAATATGAGACGTGTCTGACACATGTGAACAGACCTTAAGCTTTAACGCTTTTACGACAATAATTCTACTACAAGAAAAAAAAGCGATGTTCGGTTCGAGTCATCCAAAAGTAATTTACGTCAAAAATACCAAAAGCGCTAAATTTAGAAATCGCATGTTATCAAACAATTACCGTGCTCCTGAAAAATAAGCTTTCAAAAAGTTTTTTGGCTCGCTCTGAACGCATTAAAACTTCGATAAACAACTATCTACCTTTGTTATTGTTCGATATTCGGTGATTGTTGTTCGAAAGTATAAAAGAAATAACTTTAATTGGTCTAAAAATACTTTAACCAAATAATGTTGGAAGATTTCTTGACGCTTGGCACTATTTCTACCGTTAGAGACACCTGTTTGTCGATTTGTTTCAATTAATTAGGAATGTTCGAATTATATCGATGTATTGAAAGAGTTATCGATACTTTTAGAGTTATATTGATTACTAATGACTAAGTATATCAACACAGGGCAGATTATAATAAAAAACTTAGGAATTTTGTTTAAGGGAGGTCCTAAAGTATGTATTTTAGGAAAATATTTTAACTTCTACAGGGTGGCTCAAAAAAGTGTGAGTGGATCCGGATGATTTTTTTAAATGGAACACTCTGTATATTATTGCATTTCTGGCTTCATTTCTGAACACTTTACATAATCTTAAAATAATATGTTTTGATAATTTTGCAGATATTAATAAATAAATAAAAAAATTAGCTTTTTTTTTAAATATTAAAAATACAAGAAATGTCCTGAAAACAAAAATATACTAGTTATTTACTATAGTTGGTCTGTACTTACTTTCTTATAAATATCGTAATCTTAAACCATACAGGGTGTTCAAAATTCTATGCCAAACTTTCTAAAATATAAAATAGTGTTTCTTTGTTTTTTTTTTAATTTACCACCCAATGATTTTTGTCTGATATTTTACCGTTCAAAGAGCCATATACAGTGTGATTTTTAACCTATACGCATAAACTTGGGAAATTATTGCTGATGACAGATAATGACTAATAATTAAAAAAAAAGTTAGTAAAATATTTTTATTTACGGAGATAACAAACTATTTGAAATAAAAACAAAAAACGTAAATTTGATTAAATCGAATGTGCATTTACTGATAAAGTTGATTAAAGTTTTTGTGAAAAAAAACTCAAATTATTTCAGAATCTAAAAATATTTTACTAACATTTTTTTTCATTATTAGTTATTATTTGTCGCCAGCAATAATTTCCCAAGTTTCCCAAAATATAGCAAATACCTAGTATAGTTTTAATTTCAGGACATTTGTTGTATTTTTAATAATTTTTTGAAAAAAAAAACAATTTTTTATTTATTTATTAATATCTTTGAAACTCTCAAAACGTATTTAAAAATATTATAGGATCCGGTAAAGTGACCAGAAAGGAAGTTAAAAATGCAATAATATACAGGGTGTTCTATTTGAAAAAAATCAACGCGATCCACTCACACTTTTTTGAGCCACCCTGTAGAAGTTAAAATGTTTTCCTGAGATACATCCTAATACATATTTTAGGTCTACACTTAAACAGAATTTCTGAGTTTTTTATTATAGGAGTTACAGATGCCCGACGCACTATCGCCGGACCCTGTATATTCAATCTAAAATATTTATAATTATATCTAAAGTAGTTCTTAAACAACGGGTTTTGTAAAGACCTTGTATATGCTACATTAAAAAACGCAAATTTCTTGCTTTAATTGCATTTGAGGCATTTCATTGGAAAAGAGATACTGGAATACTCTGTATAATAGACAATATTATCGAAATATATTAATATCTTTATTAGCAAGTTATAAAAAATAATTTTCTCTTATATAAAAAACAGATATACAAAATATCGATATTTTTAAGTGATGAACATTCCTACAATTAATTCGTCGTCCAGTGTTTAATACGCAAAATCCTCCAAACAGTGATCACCGTCGAAAATAATCCCCACCCGCCATAAAACAAGTGTTTCTCACCTTTAGTATTTCGATTGATTGGCAACGCCCCCAAAATGCCTTACTATTCTGAACTGGGAATCTACACGCCGAGCAGTACTTACACAGCGCCTCTGTTCAAAGGACCTTACTCCAATCACTCCTCTATAATCGCATCGAACATACTTCCTTTCTCCAAACAACTCCACCGCACCAACTTCAGAGGCTACAAACCTCACCTCACCACCATCAGCGAGGCTAATATCGCACCTTTGAGGAGAATCAGTTCGCCTAAAGTCATCTATCACAGTTCTCCGAAAGTTAGAGTTCAAAGACCGATAAAGATCAACACAGCTGATATAGATGTCTCAGTGAACAAGTACCGGAACTACAAGGAACCAGAAAAAAAGTCTCCAAGCCCGAAAAAAGAAATAGTAAGTGAAGAGAAAGAAGCTAAACCTAATACTAACATCAAACGTGATAGGGCTACCATCAGGCTCCAAACAATCCATAAAGATGCTTTAGAGAAAGAAATAGGAGCTATAAGAAGCTGGAGGGATAACTTTAAACCTGAGGAACTCGTAACTGAAGCTAAAGTCAAAAGAAAATCACCAGGTGAAATCTTAAAAGAAAAATTCTTAATCAGAAGCAAAAGCAAAGATAATATCTCAAATCTAACCCCACCAAAACTAAACAGAAGAAACTCCGTAAGGAAGAGCCCTAGTTTCAAAGATATTTGCGATGAAATCACTTCAAACGAGGTAACAGACGATTTAAATCCTGGGCAACCCATTAATATCAGAAGACGACAAAGCAGGCAACTGTCTCATGACGATTTAATCAATGAAATCAAAAGAAGTTCCTCAACTCTAAGTGTTGAAGAAGTGGAGTTACTTGACGCACTTCTCCAGGCAGAAAATGAAGTGGGACTGTATAATTCTCCTCCGGTGATTGAAGAGAAAGTTAAAGGTGTCAAGAAGAAGAAAGTGACCAGAAAAAAGACTGATGACCTTATTAAAAAGACTGAAAAAAAGAAGAAAGTGGTACAGAGGAAGATATATCAGTTAAATCCCGATCGATAGCTAGTAGACAATCTTTGAAAAAATCATCGAGTGAAATAAGCATTCCTGAGACATCAAACAAAACCAGTTTCAAGATTGAGAAAGGACAGTTCTTTGCAAAATATGATTAAAGACATATCGCAGGTCGAAATAGAGATGATACCGGTCAAACAAAAACCGGTTATAACTGGTTCTGTAGGAGACATCGAGGAGAAGACCACCAACAACTTGAAACTGGTTGTCGAGGACTACGAGATACAGGAAAGTCCCAAACCTGCCAAAAAAGAGAAGAAATTTAGATTTAACGTTACTGTCCAGGAGTTTCCGGTTAAAAAGAAGATTACTGTGCCTAAATGTAACTTAAAAGACAGTGACTTTGGTGTTGTTCAATTATCTACTCCTAAAACACCTGTAGTTACAAGTATTTTAAAGAAAAAAGAAGATAAACAGGTTGGTAATGTTGCTGGCGACGGTAAAATCTTTAAGAAAAAAGAACCTCCTCCTGTAGATGATACTGAAATGAAACAAAAATTACTGAAAAGCTTGTCAGAGGTGCAAGTTAGAACAAAGGAAGACAATACTGCACAGAAATCGGGTAGCAACGAAAATATGTGCAGTACTTTTACGGTTTTAGTTAACAAATCAAAGAGTGATAACAGTGTTGCTGATGGTAGCAGCAGAACGAGCAGCGGAAAGTTAAAAATTGTGTCGATAGAAAAAAATCTAGACCAAAAAGACCCTTCTCCTAAAACTAAAACGGAATCTCTTTTAAAAAGTGCTAAAAGTGATTTAAAAGAAAACACCTTTCTATCTAAATCTGATCTAGGTCCCAAGAGGAATGTATCAGCTTTAGCTCAAAGGTTTAAGAAAAACACCACTGAAGATTCACCACCAAAACAATCTAGTTTGAAAAGTAAAAAATTAGAAGAGCAAAAAGAAATAAAAAAGGATGATGTAGTTAAGAAGGACGAAAATGAGAATGTTGTTAGTAAAGAAGAACCTGAAAATATCTGGAATAGTCGAGATAATGAACCTTATGAACCACCGAAACTGGCTAAACTAAACTTGGGCTTGAAAGATCCAAGAGAAATCATCGAGGAACTTCAGGAGAACCAGCCAGAAACTCCAGAAGAACGTCAGATGAGAATCATGTCCAAACGTTCCTTAATAGAAAAAGCCAACAAATCTGATCCAGACTTGAAAGTTTTCGAACCACCAACCCCTCCACCACCCGAACCAGAAAAAGAACCTTCCCCAGAACCTTCCTTTGTTCCTCTAAAGTCAAACAGACTCTCCCAGTGGATGCATCCCTTTAAAAAACCCGATCAAAACGAGGATGGTTCTTTGGAACTGTACGCAAAGCCTAAGTTTATTCGCGCGCGTCATATACCGCGTCGCTGGCAACAGCAAAACGTCGAAAGTAATAGTGAGGGTAGTACGACCAGTGATGATGATGACAGTTCTAGTGATGGTAGTGATGAGGATGATGACGATGTTGACGAAGAAGACGGTGAAGAAGAAGAAGAGGGAGATGTTGGAGGTGAAAGTAAAGTGGGAGCTAGTACGTCGAGTAATGATTCTGGATTTGATTCGGGAAGAGCGAAAAATAAGGGTTAGTAACTGTTTTTTAAAATGCTTGTTGTTTGTTTTAGATATACTATAGGTCCCAGGATTGTCTTTACAAGAGGAAAGCTTTTTTTATTGCATTTTGAGGAATTTTTGCACAAAATTTCCATACCGTTTTTTTTTTTTTTAAAGAAAACTAAAAAAAAAAACATGAAAATATTATTTCTTTGCCAGATTGTTATTGATAGAAACTTAATTAATGTCATATCTTTGCTGTTGTAAAATGTTAAAGAACTACAACATTTAATAAGTTCAGTGCTATGGAAAGGGTGATAATAGTTATCGGAGGATGTGTTACTTTACTACTTTTTTTTTGTTTTTTAAGCAAAAAAAATATGACATTATCAAAAATTAATCAAACCATTATCAAATAATATAATCGAAATTATATTACTGGCTTTTGATTTTTAGGACAAAAAATTCAACTATATTTTCTTGTTTTTTTAATTTTTCTCTAAAACTTTTTATGAAATTTGGAAAAGTATAAACGGGATTAGCTATTTTAGAATAAGCAAACATTTTTATGAAGAACGTATTTTTTTCAAAATGTCAATAATAAAAAAGTATTTCTTCTTGTAAAGATAATCCGGAGACATGGTGTAGAACATGGTACAAAGAATACAAGGTATGATATTGCGCAGGTTGGTAGCTACGTCACAGGTGATAACAGGCGCTATTGGTCAGCACGCTCCGCGCGCCAGTTCAAATCGTCAAGATATTGTTATAAACCTGTTTTTTTGTTTATATACCGTCATTGAATTATCGGTAAGCAAGTTACTGTGGAGTAGTGCGTAAGGAGTCGGGCTAGGAAGCGAAGAGACCGGAGTTCGAATCTCGGCCGGGACAATACTTTTTTATTCTATTTTTTTTTTTTTTTTTTTTTTTTTTTTTTTTTTTTTTTTATTTTTGTAGTATAAAAAAAAAGAACTATTTATTCTGTTATTTTTTAATCTCCGTATTAATATAATTGATTGTTGGTACAATACCTCAGTTTAATATAAATAATATTCCACTACTTTTGAAATGTATCGGGCCCTAATTGTTACTAAAAGTAATATCAATTTTTAATAGATATACCATAATTGTAACTATTTAATATTTCAGTCACTTAAAAAGTTAATTTGCATTGAATAATTGCCTACCATTAAAGGAACTTTGAGCTATATAATCCTTGATGGGCATATTCTGGGTAATGCAAATACTTCCTAGAATTTGTGGGTTTTATTCAAAACCGATTTTTATATCTCAAGAACCTGAAAATCACATTAATAAAAAGAAGCAACAGGTCACTAATTATAATAAACTTCACAACCTTGGAATTTACTTCCACTAATTATAATAAAACTTCACCCTTGGAATTACATCTATCACAATTACAATACATTCATCTGCACTGGCATTTTCTACCTTTTCGATTGGGAAACAATAAATTCCAACATTTTAAATGATGTAACAAATCCTCTTGTGGTTACTTTTCCATAAATATCCTCATCTCTGTCCTTATGTGAAATCAGAGGCAATGAACATGAAAATTATTTACCATAAACATTGCAAACTAAAAACCTAAATAAACAATTTTATAGGTACGAATATAGAAATAAAAATTTAGTATTCTTACCCATTATGGTCCAAAGTCCAAATCCCATGTTAATAGATAATTATTATTTTTAAATAATATTTTTTGGAACTGCCTGTTTTAGTTAATTATTAAATTACACGAATAAAAAGTCTTAACAAATAAACAATTCTTAGACCATAACCCCAAAAATGCTGATCTCCTGTCAACTTTCTTTATTTTTTATTTATTCCTCATTTTCCTAGTGACGTCACAGGTGGTATGCGCGAACTGAACGAAATTGGAGCCACTATCGATCATACCTTGTATTCTTTGTACCATGGTGTAGAATACTTTTATGTTTGTTTTAACCAAAGTGTAAAATGAACTACACTATAATAGAGGTAAAAGTAATTTATACAGGGTGGTCCCAATTGTATTAGAGAAGCTTCGGCAGCATATTCTGCAGATAAAAATGAGTATAAAAGTTCGTATAAATTTATTTTTTTAATGTCGATTTTTTCAAATAATTTTTGAACTAACCTCGATATTTGGATGAAAATTTGTGTCTGGGTGGTTTTTGACATGATGAATTTGGATTTCGATGTCAATAAGACTTCTACTTGTATGGGGCGCCTCCTATAGATTTTTTAACTGTTTTGAAGAGTACGTTTTTTACGTTAAACAAGTCTCTTCGTTGGCGATTGTCTGTACTCTTCATACAATGTGTAGAGTGCCGTTTTCGGCTCTTCGAAATGTGGTGGCTGCGTCGCTGATGTTACACCAATCCCGTACGTTTCTTAGCCAGGAATGTTGTTTTCTTCCTGGGCCTCGCCGTCCCTCTATTTTTCATTGTAGAATCAGCTTAGGAATGTAAATGTTTGGTCTCCTCTAAGGATATGGCCGAGGAATGAGACTTTCCTTTCTTTAACTATATTAAGCATTTCTCGTTCATAGACTGCAGTTCTTAAAACTTCTTCGTTGGTGGCATGTGCGGTCCATGGCACACGAAAGAGTCTCCGGAGAGTCCACATTTCCAAAGCCCCCTCCCCGGATGCGGTTCAGGGTTTTAGCCTTGAGAGACCAGGTCTCTGTGCCGTATAGTAAGATGGGGGGTTTGTAGCATTTTACTACCCCTAGTCTAAGTGTTAGCGGGAGACTGCGTGCTAATAGGAAGTTTTTAAAGTTAAAAAATGTTGACTTTGCATAATTTGTTCTAAGTTTAACTTCCTCATCGCAGTCCCATCGTTCATTGATAATGGCACCCAGATGTTTAAATCGTGGAACTCGCTCTATAATATTTCCATCCACGGACAATGCGGTGTTGATTGTAGGCTGGCGTCCTATTACCATAAGTTTGGTCTTTGCAGTGTTGATTTTAAGACCGAAACGATTTCTCATGTCCCCTATTTTATTTATTATTTGCTGGAGATCCTCTAAAGTTGGTGCTAGTATTGCCGTATCATCTGCCGTATCATTTTGTATTGCCGTATCATTATGTATAACCTTATCTATTTTTATAACAAATATACTATTTTTTAACAATTTTAATAACTAATAAATTTATTTGACAACGTTAAAACAAAACAGACAAATTATTGAGACTATGCCTTATATTATTATCTAATCCGTTTTAAATAAAATTAGAAGAGCACTGATAAACCGGAAACTAAGGCAGCCATATTAGTCTCCCATCGCACTCCAACTATGTTTGTTGTTATATTCCTACCTTAATCTTTCTATTTAAAGTTTACACTCAATATAAATCTAATTTAAGAACACTGCTATAACAAAAATAGCCAATTTTTTACTAGAAGCTATCCGACTGTAGGAATCTAAATAGTAAATGGGCAAGTCATATGATTACTACGTCTATACCTACGTCTTTATTGTTTCTCTATGTAGACTATTTAAAACTGCATCGACAGTGGTGATTGATAAATGATAAACAATCTTACGTACTGAAAGCTAGGAAAACAAATTTTCATGTGAACGTTTACGTCTATGCATTTTTAACTTTTGATCTTTTAAAACGTTTTAGTAGTATCTATTAGGGCGATAGTAGGTACATCTGATTGAAAGGATAAACTCAGGTTCGGTCTTCTTCTAGGTCTCTTAATTCATAGTGATGGGTACCATGCTGATATTTTTGTGATTCATCTGTTATCCGTGTGTTCTGCCCATTGCCGTTTGAGGAATTTGACTTTGTGGATGAAATCTGCAAAATAAAAACACTAAATCACCACAATACACCAATTCTATTTTACACCAACACTTTTACTTTTACACTGGACGCGCGTTTCGCTAACCATGTTAGCATCATCAGCAGATTTTTTTTTTTAGAATTTTAGAATTATAAAATTCTAATTCTAATCAGCAGATGATTATAAACTAAAGTACAATCTACAAGTTTGAGCGTTTATATACTCGCTCAGTGGGCACCGAGTGGGCGTGGCAAAATCTAGCCAACCGAGTCAGAGCCCACTGAGCGTAACAATTAGATTTCCCGCCACTAGAGTAGTAGGAACAAGAACTTGAAGGAATTGGACCGTTGTCTCTGTTCATACTATCTTGACATTTATTAATTCTGATGCTTTCTATGCATTAATTGCTCTGGTAATTTGAGACTTGTTTAATTAATTTTTAATTAATCAGATCTATTACAATGTCCTTTATTAACAATATGTTGGGCAACGAAGATTTATCCGGTCTACCATATCTTATCTGAGCTAAATGTTCTTTAAATCTAGTAATATTGATCTTCTAGTTTGCCCAACATATTCTGATTACAATCTTTTTACAGAAATTTCATAAATACCCGACCTTTCCAGTGGAGGTATTTTATCCTTTGAATTACCTAATAACTGTTGTAATTTATTATTAGCACTGATTACAAGTTTATAATTGACATTCTAAAAATTCCTTTTAGACCACGGGATAACTCTCTATCAAAAGGTATCGGAAAAAAGCCGTTTCGTTCAACCAGCAATGTTGGTGCCATTGCAACAACATTGCTGGCAGAGCTATTGAGTGGAAGCTACAAGGCAATAGAAAAACTGGTCGTCCAAGACATACATGGCAAGGATAATTAATTTATTAAAGCGAAAAAAACCGATCATGGCGAGATGTAAAATCAATTGCCAACAACCAAAACCACTGGAGAGCGTTTATTGAAGCTCTATGCTCCACGTAGGAGTACGGACAGAATGAATGAATGAATAAACTAAAATATAAAGAAAAATATTTCTTTTTCTTTTGATCAATAAAAAATTAGCTAGAAGTTAACGTCCTCTAAAGAAACAAAAACACTCAACCTGAATCTGTCAGACACGTTGAAACATTCCCGAAACACCTTCAAAAAATGCGAAACTTTTTTCCTGTACTGATGCCGTGCAGAGAAAGTGTCTATTTTTAAAAGAGAGACAACTTTTCACGCGCAGTTATTCCCTGACATTCGGCTAATTTACCATTGTAGAGATAAATCACGGTTGGCATCGGTTTTAGCCTTGCCCACGTATACACGCAACTAGCAATACGTAACTGAACGGAAGCAATACCGAT
>NW_022145777.1:1182040-1186689 GCF_002938485.1 Sitophilus oryzae | reverse complement strand
ATTATTGACGTATACATAGGCAGTCGAGGAAATGGATTGAACCAGACAAACTAAATATTGACAGTTTTAACTTAAGTGTTTTTCATACTCCTTCTTTTATGAGTATTTAATTAACAATACCCATCTACTGAGTGAATACATAGGTCGAATGGCAAAAACCTGTTCGGGGTCTACTACTTCTTTAGCTCCTAATCCCTGAAACACTTAGAGTTCAAAGCTATAAAAAGCTATCTTCTATCGACCAAATCTGCAGAGAACCAGTCGAATAGGTAAGGCACACGGGTTCAGAAGCAAGGGACTCCACCCGATTATGGAGTCTGAAGCCCTAACATGGGCTTTTTGATCAGTTTTTGTGGTTCCGGTATTTTTTTTAATTTAAGGGAATTTTGATTAACAGAATAGGGTCTAGTGTTATCCCATGGTAACCTAGGGCTTGATCTCTAAGTAGAGCATCGGATTAATTGGATATATGTTGCAGGTAACTTGTCCGGTTATAGACACTAGTTATATTTTGACTTTAACAGAATGAAAAGTTTTTTTTTAAATTTCCATAAAAAACAGTAAAAAAAAAAAAAACTTTAAACTTTTTAGGCAACTTTTTTTATTAGAGAAATAATAATTCAAAAAATTTTAAATTTGTTTCTTATTTTATAAAAAAAAAAAAAAAAATTTTTTTGGTTTTTAATTTAAGATTGTTTACATATTTTTTGATATTAAACTATGAATGAATCAACCCAAAATGGGTGATCTTCTATATACTCGATACTTCTAACTTAAATTATGGACAGGTTGTGAACTTCCATTTCTAGCATAAGAGATAGAGAAAAAATAAAATGCTAGTATTAGAACATAGTGGGATAGATTAATGCAAATAATAAATATTATATGAAATATTTTTTTTTTTTTTTTTTTTAATTTCAATCAAATATTAATAGAGGAACGCTAACATGTCAGTAATAAATTTTTTAAAGAAAATAACTTGCACGTATTATCAACATAAAGAACTATAACCATGAGTAAACAACACCAGTAATAACTTTAGTATATTTAAAATTTAGATATTTATTATTTCCGTTACTTCTTTGAATTAACTCAATGCCGATATGGACGATTAATAAGTCGGTAGTATATGGTAATTAGACAGTCATAACAAACCACAAAATGCGCGACAGAGGTATAATTACACATACAATACACAAATTTAGATCAAATGATAGCCATAAACAAAAGTGAAAAAACATTACGGGTGTGGTAGTTTTCTACAACATATACAACTATACCGAGATGTTAGAATATGACACAAGGCCGCGCTCCTTTTATCACTGTTTAGAAATTCCGCCAGGGAATAAAAAGCTCCTCTGCACAAAAATAATGTTACTGGCATTGTTTTAACTGTGTCTTTTAGGATGACAAGGTAAACATTTGTCCGGAAGGAATTGAAACGTATGTTGTATTATGAGAGTGATCTATACTTTTTATTAGAAGGATTAGCTAGAAATTATATTTATCCGAAACCAGCTGTAATCTGTGTCTAGTATCACATTCTCATGTTCGAGTCCTACAGGGTGTCCGAAATAAGATTCCAGTCTTCCAGGACAAACACCACAGCCTCCAAAATATACACGGAAACAACTGTAAGAACGTTATGTTCAACAAAAATCTCCCTGCAGCTTTCTTTCTGACTCAATCCGAAGAACTACGATTAACGCAGCAATTTTTCTGTATCCGCACTATTCCTTTCCACTCGCAGTGGAAGTTGCCCCAAAAATAACACCATACGTTACATCCTGGACTTAGATAAAAGCATAGTAAGCTGACATAGCAGCATCGATCCCCACGGACCCCGATATTACTCTCAGCGCATAGCAGAACTGAGAAGTTTTAGATGCCAGTACTTCAATATTGGTTTGGACAAGCAAATCCCAATCGTCTAGCGGATCGTTAACCAACGAAATTGGAAACGCTTATTTACTGAACAATTTCCCTGTTGCTCGTGCTGGCAGGAATAAAAAGGGTAGAAAATTGGCAGTAATCGATTGCGTAATTAACTACACTGTGTCCTTGTGCATAATTGAGATGGATAGTCCAATAGAGCGTGCAACATACTTCGCATCAAATCGGGACACTAAGCAGATAGGGACTCTGGTTGCAGAGGTGAAAGGACATACACTTGGCACTCGAAACAGGTGGCCAGTCGTGTACTCAATCTAGGTATAATATAATACTGTTTGTTCCTGAATAATGTGGGGCACCTCATTTGTATACAGTATATAAAGAAGTGGACCCAATATTGAACCTTGCGGAACCTTGCGGTACCTTGCGAATAGAGTGGATACGACAAAAAGCCAAGGTAATAGATGTCATCCACAGAGTCAAATCCCTCAAATGGCAAATGAGGGAATAAAAATAAAAAATGAGAAATAAAAATAACAGAATAAATAGTTCCTATTTTTATACTACAAAAATAAACTATAGAATACTACAGTTATCAAAAAATTAAATAAAAAAGTTATGCCCCGGCCGAGATTCGAACTCCGGTCTCTCGCTTCCTAGCCTGACTCTTCACGCACTGCTCCACAGTAACTTGCTTAGCGAGTTAGTTCAATGAACGGTATATAAACAAAAAAACAGGTTTATTACAATATCTTGACGATTTGAATAGACGCACGGAGCGTGCTGACCAATAGCGCCTGTTATCACCTGTGACGTAGCTACCAACCTGCGCAATATCATACCTTGCTTTCTTTGTACCATGACCTCTAACCAAAACGTTGCGTAAGTTGTAAGTTAATAAAAAGATATTGGAAATGCCCAATTCTTGTAGTTTCAAAATGTGTAATCTTCTATTTTTCTCATTATTCCTACATGCATATTTATTTGTAGTGTTTTGACGTGCCAAAAACTGAAGTCTGGCAACTATTATACGAAAACCTCTATAATTCCACAGATAATACTTATAAATACACGCAATTAGACTACTTTACAACCTAATTTCACCTATTTGGTAGGTGTTCCCCATAACAAAACTGTGCTAGATTCGAGTTGTCGTAAGGTGTAACCAAACAAATAACATCCTAACAATACTACAACGCTATAAATAAGCAACACCAGATATGAATTATCTATAGCCGAGATATACGGAGCGATCTATATTCAGTACCCACGTAGGATTCAGGTACAGTTTTCGCATTCAAACCGTTAGAAGATCTCGAGGTACCTACAGATCCCTATGTTCTTCCCGGACACAAACGGTACATTGTGAGACAGGAAATTGTAGAGAGAAACAAGCCCTATAACATAGGATACAACATTTTAATGAACAGTGCTGTCCATAAAATCAATAAAATGAAAAATATACGAAATAATATACATGTACTGATCTCTTTCGAAAATCGACAACTATGAAACTATGAACCCTTCCCGAATACAAATGGTATATAGTGAGACAGGAAATTGTAGAGAGAAACAAGCCCTATAATATAGGATACAACATTTTAATGAACAGAGCTTTCCATAAAACCAATAAAATGAAAAATATACGAAATAAAATACATATACTGATTTCTTCGAAAATCGACAACTATGAAACTATGAATCCTTCCCGGACAGAAACGGTATATTGTGATACAGGAAATTGTAGAGAGAAACAAGCCCTATAACATAGAATAATAGAACATTTTAATGAACAGTGCTTTCCAGAAAATCAATAAAATGAAAAATATACGAAATAATATACATGTACTGATTTCTTTCGAAAATCGACACCTATGAAACTATGAACCATTTCCGGACACAAATGGTACATTGTGAGACAGGAAATTGTAGAGAGAAACAAGCCTTATAACATAGGATATAACATTTTAATGAACAGTGCTTTCCATAAAACCAATAAAATGAAAAATATACGAAATAATGTAAATGTACTGATTTCTTTCGAAAATCGACAACTATGAAATTATGAACCCTTTCCGGACACAAATGGTACATTGTGAGACAGGAAATTGTAGAGAGAAACAAGCCTTATAACATAGGATACAACATTTTAATGAACAGTGCTTTCCATAAAACCAATAAAATGAAAAATATACGAAATAATATAAATGTACTAATTTCCTTCGAAAATCGACAACTATGAAACTATGAAGCCTTCCCGGACACAAACGGTACATTGTGAGAACGATTCTACGATTCAAAAGAATTTTTGATATTAAAAATGGATTTTTTATGATTACGTCTCATTTTCAATGAGGTTCCTTATGGATAACCCAGGTTTCAGATCAATTCCATATTTGCTACTTCTACATCACATGATCTGTAATACTGACTTTATTGTTTCACCCCTTAGTGTATGATTTTTATGTTTCCTTGCCACCCTTTTTAGTGTGCTTTCCAATATGTTTAAAAAGAAAGGTCTTTAACCAGTGTGTCTTGCCTGTCTTCGCTTATGGAGCTGAAACACTTACTTTGACAAAAAGAACATACATAGATGTCATACAGGTCATGCAACCGAAAATGGAAAGGTCCATGATGGGAGTTACACTTAGAGATAAAATACCCAATCGTACCATATGAAATCGAACAGGAGTAAGAGATGCGGTGATATCTGTCTTATATCTTAAATGGAATTGGGCAGGACGTGTGGCTAGGAT
>NW_022145777.1:1147363-1175849 GCF_002938485.1 Sitophilus oryzae | reverse complement strand
TTGAATCCTTTTTTATTCATCCGATCTATCCTACTTAAAACCTTAAGATGTCATGAGGTCATTCATTCGCTCGCATAACATGCCGTGGCTAAACTCACAAAAATTACAAATAAATAAGGCCCGAACCGCAAAATGTTTCAGATATATAGCGCGTCTTAAACGTACATATGACATGTCATCAGAAAACGACTCATTGCCCTCGATGCTCCATTTACAAAGAAATCTGACGCGAACGCTCACGGTGGTAGCCCTGGGGAGTTAAGGGATTTTGAATGCAGGGCGCCATCCGACTTTTTCATAGAAAACCTATCCCCCACCTCGGACAAAATTTGTGACGTGTCTTTCCGGCGAATTATCACAAATCTGTTATTCTTTGGCACAGACTAACGTGGGTAGCGGGCGCGCCTGGGTAATTTTAAAGAAGGACACCCTTATATAAACGGAAAGAAAGTACACGGAACATTAGCAGAAGAAATCTCCGTCAACTGGACTGGACCAAAAAATATTAAAATAGATGCTGAGAAGTAGTTCCTTAAATCCAGGTGTAAGACTTCCCAGCTGATGACACTCGATTCTTAAATCTGTGTCCATCTCGCGTTGCTATCACGTCGATCAAAACTACTGTGACCTTGAACACGACGCAGTCTTTATAGACTGGAAGGATTTCCTAAAACTGCTAAAGGGAGCCACCCATATTCCACGATGATATCCTGAAATTGTTCCTGAATTAGAGAGATAGCTCTATTGGTTGAAGCTTTGCGAACAACACTTCTCTAAAAAACGGTATCTCAACTTTGCAAGACACTTCTAATATTAATGAAAAATGGTCCGAAATAAAAAAGGTAATCTCAACAGTAGATCAAAAAACTTAACTGCAACCAGAAAAACAAAACAAAAAAAAAAAAAAAAAAAACACATGGCCGTCACAAAATGCGGTATTCTCAGCAGGAACCGCCATGAAATCTTGGATTTAATGGATAAAAGACGAAATAACAAAAACAATTTGCGTAAAATATCAGAAGACCAGAAAGTAACAAACCTGATTCGGTAATGCACGCGCCAGACTGTCAGCACAGGCCAGAAGAAGACTGGGTCCGTTTAGACGAGTGTTGAAGCCATTAAGAGTATCGAGAGAAAAAGTCATCATACGCTATACACTTTGCCATCAAAAAGATGCACAAGACTGACTGGAATTGGCGAAACTAACCGACAGTAATAAAGTAACAAATGTCCTTTAAATCAGTTGATATAATAAACAGCTGCTTCGTTGGTCTGAATATATAAAGACCTTCTTTACGATAATCGTCCGGACATAGTGCCCAGTTTCTCAGAAGTCACAGGTCCTACCATTTTGCAAGAAGAAGTATTACACGCAATTAAACAGATCAAGAGTGGGTGTAAGCCGAACAAGGTTGGTCGGGGTGTGGAGAGATTGTTCCATTGGTCTTCTCAAACTTATAGTGATGAAGCATCGAAATTTTGGTTAATCTTATTAATGTTATATACACTACGGGCATTATACCAAAGGATTGGTTAATGTCTAGGTTTTTGTTTTTTCAATGCCAAAGAATGTTCCGACCATCGAACAATTGCCCTGATGAGTCACACACTGAAAGTGTTTTTGAGAATTATTTATAATCGAATTTTTGCTAAGGTGGACTCAGAAATCAGTGATAACCAAGTAGGGTTTAGAAGAGGCATGGGTACGAGGGAGGCTCTGTTTAGCACAAATGTGTTAGCACAGAGCAGTGTATTGATATGAATCAGGACCTGTATGTGTGTTTTATAGATTTTGAGAAGGCTTTCAATAAAGTTCAACATTATAGACTAATTGAAATACTTAAAGGCATGAATATCGATAGCCGAGATATCAGGATAATAGCAAATCTTTATTGGGGGTAAACAGCGAAGGTTATAGTGGACGACCAACTTTCTGATGAAGTAAAGATTCTGAGTGGCGTTCGTCAAGGATGTATACTTTCTCCGCTATTGTTTAATATATATAGCTAATCAATTTTTCGGGAGGTCTTGACTAGTAGAAAGGAGGGCATCACTATTAATGGGTAGGTCTTAAATAATATGCGGTTCGCGGACGATACCGTCCTTATAGCAGACAACGTGGAGGGTCTGCACAACACTTCTACAAAGACTTGTAGAAGCAAACACTTCTACAAAGCCTAAACAACACGTGTAGAGTCTATGGCCTGAAAATAAACCCTAAGAAAACTAAATTTATGATCATCGCTAAGAGAGAAGATGTCCAAGCCAATGTTCTAATAGATGATACACCTATGGAGAGAGTACAAAAATATAAATATCTAGGCAGCTGGCTGACCGAAAACTTGGATCAATCAGCAGAAATAAAAGCTCGAATAGAAATAGCCAGAGCAGCCTTTGTAAAACTCAAAAAATGTCTCTGCAGTGAAGACATCAACTTAAAGCTTAGATTAAGAATGATAAGGGGTTACATATTTGCAACTCTACTCTATGGTTCAGAGGCTTGGACACTTAAAAAGGCCGAAATGGAGAAGCTTGAGGCATTCGAAGGATGGTGTTATCGGCGTATGCTGAGGATTGCATGGACTGACAAGGTTATAAATGTAGAACTGCGACGCAGAATTCAGAAGGACGAAGAGGTGATTAACACCCTTAAAAAGAGAAAACTTGAGTACTTTGGACACATAATGAGAGGATCTAAATATGCCCTGCTGCAGAACATAATAGAAGGAAAGATAAAAGGCAGAAGGAGCCAAGGAAGAAGAAGAACATCGTGGCTCAAGAATTTGAGAGAATAGTTTGGAATGACTTCAAACCAGTTATTCAGAGCAGCCGTTAACAAAGTTAGAATTGCCATGATGATTTCCAACCTCCATTAGGAGATGGAACCCGAAGAAGAGAAGAAGAAAAGCATTTCTTTTCCGCCAAACACGAGGACCAACAGATATTTCTTTCCCTGTATTTATTTCTTTTAATTTTTTATTTTCCTTTTTACATACAAAATAACTTGGCTTTCCGAGTTCGGTCTTTTTGATACACTCACATTTACAAGTCAAAAATAAGCCACCTGACCTCAATGCATGTCCGGCCTTTCAAAAGCATCCAGGCTGGTAAAGAAACAGGATAAAGCTGGACACGCTGATCTGCCCACTCCAGAGTTTTTTACATCTTGTTTACGTATATGTTTACTGTGTACTTTGAATACATTCCTTTTTTGCGCATTATGTTTTGGACCTTTTTTTGTATTTTTGTACGGTTGACATATCACAGCAAAATTATCGGTCAAAAATATTGGAAATTCGAATTCGTTTGACGTGGGATATATACAATGTGTTATATGCAAATGAAGCGTTAAATAAATGAAGCGTTAAAAAAATTGCCGTTCTTATCCCAAAAACGTTGTTTTGGGATAATATTATGCAAAAACTGTTTTAGCAAATGAAGTGTTGAAGTGTTATTTTACAAAAAAAAAACGTGTCCATTGAGTGGAATCATTGTTCAGTATCACGTATTTCTAGAAGTAAAAATTAATATTTAATTTTTAAAGAGAAAAGCACAAAAAAGCGGGTTTTGTTGCAGTATGATGCATATTATGGGTTTTGCTATAGAAAAATATTTGCATCTTAACTTGATTTATTAGATATGCTGTTTTATTAAAATTAGGTAAATATTTGAAATGGATAAGCCAGTATTAATATTATACTTGTGTAAAAAGTCTATGAAACAAATGCGGGATTTGCAATAATAATAATAACAATAAAAAGTAAATATAAATGGATAAGACGGATTTTGCTGCAGCAACGTAATTTGTAGTGAATTTTATATAGGAACTAGCGTGTACCCGCGACTTCGTTCGCGTCGAATTAAACTTTTGTAATCGTGATGATAAAGCAAAGCAAGAAGTTCCATTTACATACAAACTGGATAAAATTGTCTCACATTTATGTCAGCATGAGAAAAAAAAAACAATATGACGATATTATTATATAACTTGGTAATATTTGAGGGGTAGTTTCATCTCGTTGGAATTTGACTTTCGAAAAATCCCGTTGCCAAAAATAAGCTTTTTACGTCAAGCAGTTTAAGCAGACTCGCGGTTAATCAATTACCCAACTTTTTGGAACACCCTGTATGATTTTTTAAAAAATTTCAAAATATGTAAGAAAACAAAATAAATTATGCTTGTCCAAGCGTTTTCCCGAAAGACTAACCGTTTTTTAAATAACAAATATTGTAATATTTAAGGGGCGTTTTCACCCTCTTGGAATTTGAAATTCGAGAAACCCCTCCTTATCGAACCTCTACTCCCCACAGTCAATCCGTTTGTCCAAAAATCAGCTTTAAACGTCAAGCAGTTTAAGCAGAAAATTGTGATTACTCAATGGTCATATTTTATGAAACACCCTGTATAAATTTTTAAAAAATCTTAAAATATGTAAAACAACAAAATAAAATATAGATGTTTAAGAGTTTTTCCGAAAAACTCACCGGTTTTTAAATAAAAAATATTCTAATATTTGAGGGGTGGTTTCACCCCCTTAGAATTCGAGTTTCGAAAAATCCCTTCTTATCGAACCTCTACACCCTAAAGTCAATCCGTTTTCCAAAAATCAGCTTTTTACGTCAAGCGCTTTAAGCAGGATCGTGATTAATCAATGACCAGATTTTTCGAAACACCCTGTATACATTTTTAAAAAATCTTAAAATATGTAAAAACAAAATAAAATATACGTGTTTAAGCGTTTTTTCGGAAACTTGACCGTTTTTTAATTAAAAAATATTGTAATATTTGAGGGGTGGTTTCACACCCTTGGAGCTGGAATTTCGAAAAATCCCTTCTTATCGAACCTCTACTCCCTAGAATCAACCTGTATGCCAAAAATTGAGCTTCTTACGTTGAGTGGTTTGAGCAGGATCGTGATTAATCAGTGAGTCCCTTAAAGATTTTATATATTAGTATAGATAGGCAACTTTTGCTGCAGTTTGGGACTGTTTATGTAGATTTCAGGGTCCACTATTAATATACCGGGTCGAAGTCGAGCGGGACATAGGAAATCCCATGTAAATTTTAATGGGGTCAATTATTGGCTTCCCTAATTATTTTAGAGAATAATTCTATTTAGGTTTATTCAAGAGCACTAAACCCCACATTCAAAAGAATAACTTTAGATATTTTTGATTAGCCCGTTTACGAGTTATCGCCGATTTCTTTTTAAATATTTCTGCTTTCTTATGGCCCTGTATTTACTTATGAGCACCAGTCAAGAGCTTTTTTCGTTTTCCTGTTATTACCGATTCTGAACCGTCCTAGAATTGTGATGCGTATGCGCAGAAGGAAATATGAAGACATTATTTCATCTGCGCATGCGCTGGAGAGTTCTAGGACGATTCAGAATCGATAATAACAGGAAAACGAACAGACCTTAGGTAAAAGATAACTGTCAAATGAAGTTGTCATTTCAGAAATTTATCTATTTAGTGCTTTATTATTATTATTAAAAACTCATACCTACATCGATAATATTAGCCATGAATTACACTACCGAAGAAAAAGTATTGATGATTAAATGGTATTATCAAGGAAATAGTTATCAAAAGGTGTCGGACATGTTTGCTGCTCTGTATCCGAATAGACCGATACCTGGAAAATCTACAATGGCAAGGAATATCCAGAGATTTGAGACCAATATTTTTTTGAGACCGAATGCAATAGAATTTCAGTTTACCAACTAGCGAATGTAAGAAGAGAATTTTATGATCGCCTGTGTTATTGTCTAGCAGCCGATGAAGGAATATTTGAACATCTTAAATCCTAAAGTACTAACAATTTAATAGTACCTAAATTAATAAGTTATTGAATATTGTAATAATACTATAATTAACCTTGTAATTGATTACTTTATTTTACTTTAATTCATATTAATTTGTATTTATAAATACATCTTTAAGATTTCCGATGTAGGAATGAATTTTCAATAATAATAAAGCACTAAATAGGTAAATTTCTGAAATGACAACTTTATTTGATAGTTATCTTTTACTTTGACTGGTGCTCATAAGTAAATACAGGGCCATAAAAAAGGAGAAATATTTAAAAAGAAATCGGCGATAACTCGTAAACGATCAAAATGTCAATCAAAAATATCTAAAGTGATTCTTTTGAATGTGGGTTTTAGTGCTCTTCAATAAACCTAAATAGAATTATTCTCTAAAATAATTAGGAAAGTCAATAATTGACCCCATTAAAATTTACATGGGATTTCCTATGTCCCGTCCGACGATGCAACACCCGGTATGTCATTAGGTCATATTTTTACTTAAAAATGGATAAGGCAGGTTTTGCAACTTGACGCCTCAAATAGTTAATATTAACTTTACAATACACAAAAAAACAGCAGTGGCATTTTGCCGATGTTCAGAAGTCTGTTTTGAAATGTAACTGAACATTGTCAACTTAATGGATTCCTTAAAAAAAATGAAACTGAAAAAGCGATACATGGATTAGAAATTTTTTCTTTTTAAATGTTTCCTTCAATAATTTCCGACAAGCTTTTGGGAAGTTTCCTTTTTATTTATACAGTGACAAGTGTTGGATTTCGAAGGTTTCCACCCTGAACTTCCTCACATACACAGACAGAAGCAGCAGCCGTTCAGTATTATTTATTTGTTTTTCCGATTTTATTTTGGTTAATTGACAGCGAGCCAAGTCTAAAAAAAGTCGTTTCACCTATTCAAACGAACTGTCGCTTGTCAGCTTAGAGAAAAAGAAGACGAATAGACAGTTGTGCAAATATATTTTCTTTTTTTTTTAATTTATGAATTTTATTTTTTTTTCCGGTTTGTGTGCATATACTGAATGACACCGAAATCCATGCATATTGCATACATCACCACTTCTTTGTCTTTTATTGATTATATTTTTAAATTTTGATTCTAAATATTATTCAGCATGATTCACTTACGGCGAGATCTTTTATTTTAGTTTGTTTGAATTGTTTTGAATTATTACTTTAGTTTTATTAGGTAATTTGATATTTAAGTAGCTGGGATTAGTTTTAATTAAATAAATATGGCCCAAAATATGGATCCACCTCTTCCAATATTAACTTCCCCTAGGAGATGCAAGACTTTGTCGTTGGCGCGGAAGCTCCTGGTCAGGTGCTAGAGGAATCCCCCCTAGCACTTGGCTTGGTCTAAGAAGCATCTTACTCATCGTCTGGTCCCTGACTGTAGTGTCGTGGCCAGGGAATTGCACCAAGACATAACGATACCGGGCGGGGCTACGGACAGCCTCAACCTTGGGGCATCGGGGGGCACCCCATTGTATTTTACCCCTTACTTCTACATGCGGGGCTCCGTAGAAGTGGACCGACTGTCCTTAGCGACTCATAGGAACACTATGAGATCTGGTAATAATAGTAATAAAACATCACCGGTGAAGCTGTGGGGAAACCCCCTAGCGACACTGGGAACAGTAACAATGAAAGTTCCAAGGGGCCAAACCCAAAGAGAACTACAGGAGAGGTGGCTGACACTTGCGTGAGACCATCCTCCGCAAGTGGCATACAAGTTACCACCTCCTCCAAGGGTCGGGAGCCTACCTCCTACCTCTAAACCCAACAGGCGACACAAGCTACCGTTTCGTCTACCCGGCCTGAGTCGTAGCTCCTCGACTGTGAAGGACACGGGTCTCCGTAGGAAGTCCTGGGACTGTATGATGAGTTATAACACAAGAAAGGGGGACGCAATAGATCTCTAAGGTCGCAGAGATTAACCCCCCTCCCACTTATTCTAAATTCTAAATTCTTCCAATATTAAAGAACCTATAAAGAGGCTTAGGTTTACAGCAGATGACGTCTTAGCCCTTCTAAGAGAATTTATTACCTGTTGCCCTAAACCCACTGGCAGACGTTGAACAATAAAGCACTGGAAATAAGCACTTTAGCCCTTTAGTTTTAAAATACCTAGTGAACAAAACAATTTTAAAGTTTTAAATTCAAAGTTAGGTTAAGTAGCGGACGCGACGCGAACAGAATTCTTTCCGATGCGATAACTATAAATGAACAGAGTTAATACCACCTCACGTAAAGGAAACAACACCTGGCCTTATTAACGTCCATGCACGCTATTTGGTTTAGCGATATCTCTCTATTACGCTGTTTATTGTTATTTTAGGCGAGTTTATTTTTGCGCACAGGAAATTTTACTCGTTTGCACATCGCCATGAAAAACAATTTTCGTACCACGAATTAGGGACAAGATTTTTATCTGTATACTTATAGGATGGAATAAGCAAGTTTTTTTTTTATTTTTAAAAAATACTTTTTTACTATACCGGGTGCGTCTCAAAAGTGGCTCACCCCTATAACTTTTTATTTTTTTTTAGATAAAAAAAACACATTTGCTATGTTAGAATATGACATAAATTAGGAATGATTGACATTGAATTGTTTTTGTCACTTCCTATTTCGCCGGAAATGACTACAACTTTTCATTTTCTAATAACATCCTCGGTATTTTTTTACTTTATTTGATAGAAAATGACACTCTGAATAGAATGACTTTCATATATAAACTTTTTTGACATTTTCGGCATATGGTTTATTTGAAATTGTAACATAACGGTAATTTGATTCGAAATACCAAGTGTGTGGTACCAAATTATTTGTAAAAAATACCTTTTCCAAATATGCTAATGAACAACCCTTGTTTTATTTGAAATAATTGAGCTGATTAAAAATTTGGACTCTTTTAACTAGCCAGAACAAGAGACGAAAAGCATTAGACGGTGAAATATTTTTCCAAGGCTCCTTGATTAAGTGTCATTTTCTATTGAATAAAGTAAAAAAAAATTCGAGAGTACCATTTAAAAATCAAAAGTTGTAGTCGTTTCCGGTGAGACAGGAGGTGACAAGAACCAATTGAATATATACGTCAATCAAATCTAATTTATGTCTAAAGTGCCACACAAATATCGTTTTTTTATCTGAAAAAAATAAAAAAGTTATAGGGATGTTAGTATGCTGTTCTGAGTTTCGATAAAACAGTAATTAATAAAATTTAAATACTCTCCTGATATATTATTAGTGATTTGTAAAATTGCTAATAAAAATTCTATTTAACTGCTTTGAAATTTACTTATTATTAATAATTGTATTTCAGCATAAAAACTCATGATGTTTCTGAGAGATTTACACACCACACATACCCAGAACGTTCCAACCCTAACCAAAATAATCCAGCATCAACAAAACTCCTGAACAAATTTAAGTAGAACTGAGTTAAAAGTGTTACAAACAAAAAAAAAAATACTAGACTACTTTGGGTAGTTTTAGATGAGCTACTAAGCACTCGTTCGGGTTGTTATAAACATGTATCTAACAAATATTTTTGATTTTTGATGACTTTTTTGGATTTTAAATATATGTTGTTTGGTAGATAGACATAACATTATGCAGTTTTTATTGGAAAATAAAGTGAAAATTTAAAATTTTGTTTTCCGATTATTTTTATTTATTTGGGGAATTTTTTTACTTGTCTTGAACATTGCAGATAGGGTATTACATATTCTACAGGGTGGTTCGAACTGTATTCCGGAAACTTCGACAGCATGTTCTGCAGACAAAAATAAGTAATAAAGTTCTTATAAATGTATTTCCTAAAATGCTTAGTTTCGGAGATACAGGGTGTAGAAGTTTCATTTTTATTTTGATTTTTTTCAAATAATTTCTGAAGTAACGTCAATATTTAGATGAAAATTGATGTTTGGTAGTTTTTTGACATGAAAAATTTGATTTTGATGTCAATATGACTCCTATTTGTAGGGGGCGCCACCTACATGTATTTAAACTGTTTTGAAGAGTAATAACTTTTTGTCCGTACCGGTATAAAACTGCTGAGGGAGAAATATTCCGTAAAAAAAATACATTAATTAAAGTAGTAAATAAATACATTTCCGTGATTTTTTACGTAAAAAATGTCTCTTGGTAAAAATCGCTACGAGCAACCGTTCTCAAGATATTTATAATGGAAAAAGTCAATACATGTCATTATTGACAAAAATAAACATATGTTGAGTAGATTGTTATTTGACTGAAATGATAAATTTGGAAACTTTTTTAAATTAATCATTAATTTTTCTTTGAAAAAATGACAATAAAACAGTTTCTGTTGAACTTTTGGCACAAAAACATTTCAAAATTATGATTTCAGTCTATACAGGCTGTTTCAAAACAAATACGAAAAACTTCAGGGGGTGATTCCTTGTTCAAAATAAAGGGTAGTTTGCTTTATAAACGTTGGGTCAAAAAAAGTCAACCATTAGGGAGATATTGCGGTACAAAGATGGCGGAAAAATAATGCAAAACGTATTGCAGTAGAGTAATGTCAAATGAAATATTAGAAACATCCTAAAAAGTGACAGCGGCCGACTAGATTTTTTCCTAAAAAAATGACAGAACCCCACTAGATTCTTTATCTAAAATTTTTTTGGTCCTGACATGTAATGTAATGCTTTACATTTTTTTTATTTCAAATCGGTGAGTTTTATCAAAAAACACAAGAGATAAAAAAGTTTCTAAACAAACTAAACTGTCCAAATTAATTTTTTGGCATGTGTTTGATAAGATTTTTCTTTAAATTTCGTTAACAAAAATGATAGGGGTAGTTTATTTCAACCCCTTTCACTCATTTTTAAAAAGTGAAAAAATTACCAGAAAGTGTGTTTTCATAACAGTAATGCCTCCATAAAATTTCATTAGTCTATCGCTTTTCGTTTTTAAGATAAAAAATAAAAACATTATTTTTCGGCTATCTTTGTACGGCGATATCTCCCTAATGGTTGACTTTTGACCCAGCGTTTATACTACCAAACTACCCTTTATTTTGAACAAGGAATCACTCCCTAAAGTTTTTCGCATTTGTTTTGAAACACCCTGTATAATAACTATTTAGTCAACATGTTTAATTTATGTCAATGATGACAAGTTTTGATAATTTCGATTCCAAATATCTCGAGAACCGTTACTCGTAGCGATTTTTACTAAGACACCTGTTTTAGGTTAAAAACGTTGTAAATGTATATTTTTCACTCAGTAGTTTTATACAGATATGGACGAAAAGTTATAACCTACTCTTCATACCAGTTAAAAAATACGTAGGTGGCGCCCCCTACATATAGGAGTCATAATGACATTAAAATCAAATTTCTTAGATCAAAAAACTCCCAGACACCAATTTTCATCCAAATATTGACGTTACTTCAGAAATTATTCGAAAAAAAAAACGAAATAAAAATGAAACTTTTCTTTTTGACAGTGACTCACTCACCAATCATCAAAATTACAGGAGACTCCTAGAAGTCTCACTAACTCCATATTTTCAATTTTAGCAGCGTTTAGTCTATAAAGGAAGAAAAAAAGCAAAAACACACAGTGTAAAAAAATGCGTGACTATCGGCCTGTACCACTGCGACCTTCCTAGATCTATTGTGATCCTGATCATTTCGCAAACCTGTTTAAAATCATGAAAAATCACATACTACATACTGCCATTACTCGCTGACCAGTATCTGACAGGCATTAGAAGATGTTCACGCATGGCATCTTTTTTATTAACTTTTCTGTGACTGAAAAGCCCGATACGTGATGTTATCTGCCTACCGCACTCCAGACATTCAAAAATCTCATTACTTTGTTGCATCTTTACTTTTTGGTTGTGATGCTCTTAACTGAGTTTACAATTTTTCTCCATTGAGTTCTATTGTGAGCTACTTCTTCCTACTCGTTCTGCATATTAATCGCCTTCAAGTTTTCGTGGAAAAGGTCCTTGTGCCTTTTGAGTTGTCCATCCGGCCTCCTCTTACCGTTTACAAGCTCACCGTAAAGCAGAGATTTTGGTATGCGGTTTTCTTGCATTCTGCATACGTGACCAGCCCATCTTAAGCGGGATTTGGTAACGATGACTTCAATATTTCAAGGATCGATACGTTTGAGACATGATGGAACCATCGGATTCTTAAGAGTTGTCTAAGATGTCTCTGTTGCAACTTGTTTAATGCGCTTATATGTCGGCGGTACGGCACCCAGGTTTCGCTCCCATATAACATGGTGGAGATTATAGTAGATAGAAAAATCACACGCTGCCACTGGTACCTATCAGACATTCAAGATCGGCGACTGATATATTATTGCCTAATACGGAAACGGCAAACGCTCTATGCATTTGCCCATATTTCATCCGTTTATTAGGCAAATTCCGCATCTATCTTCCATGTAAATCAATCGGAGACTGGAGAGGTTTACCTGGCCGAAAGAGCGACGGCCATATTTTATATTCGAAGGAAAAGACGTCGTAAATCTCGTTCGAATGCGATAGCTGTAAAATTTTATTTTCGCGAAAAACCCTATGTTTTTCTTCTAGCACCGACCGTCTCGATGAATTTTTCATAATGCGATGCATTTTCTAACAGTTCTCTTCTTAAAAGATGCATAACAGCACCTTTGTTTTCTAGAGATGACGAACATTGTTATAAAAAAGTTTGATTTTGAGACTATATGATTTTTTTCCATAGCAACGGTTAAAATTGCCTTATATCTATCAAAAATAGTAGATAAAATAGTACTTTAACCGCAAGAGTAGATTAAATGATACTTTAACAGCGAGGATAGGTTTAAAACTTTATTTATTTTCGCACGTTTTTTAATTGCTTCCATTTTTGAAAATTTTTGTATTCCTTTTTATAAGTTATTTGGGATTTAAATGGAAGTAGTTTGGATATGGCGTTTGTCGCCTCAGCCCGAATATCTGTTGGTAATTTACTTATTTCGTTTTGAGCCATATCTGGCTCCAATTCAATCAGCAATCGACACGAAAAAGAATTAAAATATTGACTCAAAACTGACAACTAAAGAGACAGCTTTATTTGTCAAATTACAAAAACGTTAACCCAGCACAATATTTTTCCCACTCGTAATAAATTTTTTAAAATAGTAATTTCTGAATATTTTTTTAAACGTAACTCGCTATGGAAAAAATTTTTGTTTTATTCGTGTCCCGAAATTAATTCACTGGCAATTTCATCGCTCGTGAATTAATCTTTTCGGTTGACGATAAAATGCCGACGATAAATTTTATCGTGTTGTATAAAAAATAACTATTATTTTTAATACATAAATATTGGCAAAATGTTATCAAAAGATTTTTTTGATGTTACTACATATGATTAATTAAGAAAAATATGTCTTTTTATTTTTTTCTATAGAATGTGACGTGAACTGTCACAAGAAATGCGAAAAATTGATGGCAAATTTGTGCGGCATCAACCAAAAGTTGGTTGTAGAGGCCATAGAAAAAGTCAGGAAAGGTGAGTAGCAATAACAATAATTATTAAATATTGCTTATACAGGGTTGTTCACCATATACGACACGGAGTATTGTAGCTAAACAATTAGATTTCTACAAATTGTAAGTTTTGGGTTCGTTGAAGGACTATTAGAGCTACAATTTAAAAATATTTTTACAAGATACAGAGTGTCCCAAGTAAGTAAAAAATATAATAGTTGTATTTTTTTTAATGGAACACTCTGTATATTATTCTATTTTTAGATTTTACGATTGAAATAAAGGTAAATTTGATTAAGGTTTATCGCACTTAAACCTTACCCTTTTTGAAATATCTTCAATTTTTTGAATTTACATTACAAATTTTAAGGCTTCATTTCTCCCAAGGGTATCAAAGATTTTAATACTAAATATTTACTGAAGTTTATTTATTGATCAGATATTGTGTTGCAATAATAAACAAAATACTACCTTAGACAGAGTGTCTATAAATTTATAATAAATAATTACTAGCTTTAAACGGCAATAACTTGTTTAATTTAAATGGAACACCCTGTATATTTTTTACGTGAATCAGATGCACAATTTAATTGTCTATCAAATTGTATTATACTATTTTTTACCTATCCCTTCAAGTTTTCGTAGAAAATGCATTTTCTTATAATTAAGTTCTGATTTATCAATATACCCATGGAATATTGACATTTTAGATTATTTTTAAAGATGTAACAAATTTTCAAAGAGTACAGATACTAATATTGTCGATATAATTTGCTTATTTAATTCAAGAATAAAAAAACAAAACTGTTTAAATATTATTTGTTAAAGAGCACCAATTAATATAATCCCAGTATTCAAACTACATTAATTGACTTTTACGTTGATTAATAATAATTGCTCCAAATACTAAAAAACTGAATTTTGTATGTGTATTAGACAGTGTGGTAAAAAGTAACACCTTATGAATTTTATTTGATTTTTTGACGAATGCTTATTTATAACAACAGAGACGTTCATTTTTATAACTTATTATCATATAGATTTCTGAGTCAAATCCATATTTATTTAGATAATTTATTAATAATAATTTATTAATTAAAATAATAAAGTATGTAATTAACTAATTTTTGCGCGGAAATAATGGTGGTATATTTAATTGGTATACTCTTTTACAAAGATTTAAATACTTTTCTTTTTGCAAACCGATGGGCCTACAATGTTATTATTTTTACTACCTGTACATTTTGTACATATATTGCTTTAAAAAATCTAAAATTCCATCGATATAGTGATAAATGAGCTCTAAATTTAAAAAAAATGCATTTTCTACGAAAACTTGAAGAGATAGGTAAAAAATGGTATAATACAATTTGTCAGACAATTAACTTGTGCATCTAATTCACGTAAAATATTCAGGGTGTTCTATTTAAATTAAACAAGTTATTACCGTTTAAAACTAGTACATAATTATTTAACATAAATTTTTGGACACTTTGTATAAGGTATTATAATTTTATTAGAGCAACACAATATCTGATTAATAGAAGTAATCTTCAATAAATATTTAGTATTAAAAACTTTGATACCCTTGGAGATATGAAGCCTTAAATATGTATTTTACTGCAATTTCACAAAACTGAAAATATTTCAGAAACGGTAAGATTAAAATGCGGTAAACCTTAATCAAATTTACCTTTATTTCAATCGTAGAATCTAAAAATAGAATAATATACAGGGTGTTCCTTTTTAAAAAATACAACTATGATATTTTTTACGTATTAGCATAGAATATCTAGCTACGCCTAGCTAGATATTCTGTGGTATTAGGGACAATCTGTATCTTGTAAAATGAATTTTAAATTGTAGCTCTAATAGTCCTTAAACGAACCCAAAACTTAACAATTTGTAAAAATCTAATCGTTTAGCCACAATAATACGTGTCGTATGTGGTGAACAACCCTGTATTTTCAGATATGTTTATTTATTTATATAACATGTTGCAAACGTTCGGTGAAATAATTTCATAATTCCAACTGAGTACTGAAAATTTTATTCTAATGATATTATAAACTACCGTATGATCGAAAAAAAATGGCGTCCAGTTAGCTGGGAAATGACGATCGATGACACTCCCCATGTAAATTTACATATAAAATGACAGCGATCTTCATTTCATTGCCATCGCTGACGCTGTTTTTTCTCGATCATACGGTACTTTAGAATGTTAGTATTTAAATAAATCGTTAAGGAAAATAAGTAACGTAGGGTTGCCTTCTTTCAAAACATATTTTCAGACAAAAAAAGGTGCAAAATCAAAACAGATTCTCAGATATTTTGAGACCGAATTATCTTATACCTTCTTTGGTATTTCGTCTGCGATCTTTATTGGAAAATTCCAATATCTCCACGCCTACGCAGCTCGATAGGTTTTTTGTTTTATTCAAAGCATATTTCTAAATTAAATTTCGCCATCGGTAATGAGATTTCTTCATAATGGAAGAAAATGATTTTGGAGATTAAAACGACAATACTTAGAGGAAATTTGAAGCTTTTTGTTAGGTAAATGTTAATCCCCAGCGGGTATTTTTGGATTTTATACCGGGTGATGCACCGTCATTGGAAACATAGGAAATCCTATGCATATTTTGATCTTTCCAAATATTGGCTCTCCTGTTGATTTTACGGTGAAGTCGTACATAGGTTTCTAAAGACGTACATATGCTGAATGCACATGTCAAATTTAAACAATATTAGACAAGTCAATTTTAACTAATTTAATCTACGACAATGTCATTATGACACATTTAACATTGTCATTTGGATGTCATTATGGCTTTCATAATAACACGCAAATTTTAAAATAAGAAACAAGCAAAAAAAAGTACCTAAATACGTTTATTTATTGTAAACATTCCTTATAATATCAGTACAATTGGTTAAATTAATTCCAGACGATGACAGGTGAGTTGAATTTTTAGAAAATAAATTTATTTCCTGAGTGCTTGAACTTGTTGAAGACCCTTCATTGCCAGAAATGTTACCCAAAATATTACATGACACGTTTTTCTTATTTTCTCTGGAATTTTCTGTTTAGCTCTCTACCACTGTGTTAGAGCGCCAACCACCATGTCTTTTAACAGTTAATAAATGCACTCCTGAATCTGCAAGCAACGACGCAGACGATCTACGGAAACAATGTCCAGTGTATTGTTGTGGATTTGGAAGACTTAGGAACAATGCTATTTTATACGGCATTTTCCCTAAAGTATTAATGCCAACGGGTTGCTTAATAAATTTTCCATTTCTGTACCCCACAAAAAATCGAGTATGCTCTGTGTTGCTTGGCCGCATAGCTATATATCTTCGAACCATTTCCACCATATTTATTCCTTCAACATTCCCTTTAGTTATAAAAAAAAATCTCGTGATATCTTTGTTTTCGTAAACGGAATAATGACATGAATGCATTGTCCTTCATCTTTAACATTTTGCAGCTGCAGATTTGTCAACTCGATACGCCGGCAGGCTCCACCGCAAGTTCCACTATCAATGAAACTTTTGTCAGGAAATAAGTTTTATCATCGGCTTCCAACAAAAAAAACGAGTTATATCATCTTTTCTTAAAATTCTCGATTTTTTTGACCGAAATCCTTCCGATTTTCTTTTTAGAAATGCAATTAAATGGACGTACTTACTAATAACTGTATTTTTCTTCACTGATATAACTGAACGTAGCATGGAATAATACACCCAAAGTAATGAAGCCTCCCTATGTTTTGAAAGATGTTCAAAATATTCCAGGGGAACCTTTTCGTTACTACTATTCTTGATTCCTTTCCCTTTACACCAATCTTCAAGTTTTACATAGGCTTGCTCGTACGTTTGTCTTGATTTTTCGGGAAGTAGGGAATCGACAAAGTTTTGCGCAATGCTTTCAATATCCAAAGGGACACTTTCAGAATCAGAATCACCCATATTAATATTATTTTTTGCTTTTTGCTAAAACTGAACGTTTAACACAAAATTGAACATCTATAATTGAGTTGTCAAAGTCAAAATGGAAACAATCAACAAGCACGGTTACCACGGCGTCCACTAATATGGGCACCTGATAATTTTCAATTTTGATTTTTATGAGGATATCTCTGATATTTTAAATTAAATCAAATCTCTTTGGATCGTCCCTCGTGTCGCGTCGTAGATTAAATTTTGAATGATACACGTTCGATACGAACTTTTTAATGAAACTTATGAATGCCATTATGATGTTCCTATCGAACTTGTATCATTAATAACTATAAGAAAAACTGGTAACAATCCAAAACAAATAAGATGTCAAGATTGATCCGCAAGGCGTAATCTTTCTCAAATTTAATTTTCATTCATTTTTGTATCTTATCTTATAGCAGCTTTAAGAGCTATCAACTGTGCAAATCGAAATTGTTTAAAGAATGCCTAGAGAAGCTGGAACAAATTAGGCAAAGAAAATAAGTCCATATCAGCCCATCAAGTGATAAAATGTAATGAAAAAGCAAACGATCTAGCTAGAAAAGGAGTGAACATTAAACTAACTGGAACATTGAAATGACTGGAAGGCAATAAACAAGTGCGAACGCAAATTCTGTGGGGAAAATGCAGAAATACCAGAACAAAAACATACGTTAAGTACCATAAACATTGGTACGACTGATATCGGAGATGGAGAATTAAACTCTCGAAAACCGTCTAAGATACTGGCTTTTGTCACAGCCCTGAGACTGTACGACGAGTTATAACTCAAAAAAGTGTGATCAACTCTTTCCCCCTCCAATTTAATCTACAATCTATTATTTCATCGAGTCTACAAGATCCTTGCAGTACGTTTTTTTTAAATGGGACACCGTGTATATGTTATAACAATTAGAAATACCTGGCTACGTGTTGTAGAAGGCAGCTGATTTTTCGAAAAAAAATAAAGGTATTTTTAGAAGCTTTTTGGAGTTATATCTGTATCGAGTAGGTTGATGTTTGAGTTTTTCGAAAAAATAAAAATACCTGTCTAGTGATTAGAATTTCTATTTTTGATGGCTGCAAAATCGTTTATTTCACTTGCGACACACCTATTATTTGTTATTTTATTATATGTCGTTTAAAACAAAATATTAGATGAAATGCTTCCCAATAAAAAAAAGAATACAGCAATACTGTCAAGTTTAAATATTTATTTCGTATTTTTTACTTTAAGATGCATTATAATATAAAATACAGCTTAAATACTTTTTTAAAATAAATTGAAAAAAACTGTGTTATTTAACTTTAAAATTTATAAAAATAAAGTTTATATTTCTTAAATTATACATTCTTATACATCTTTAAAACACCCTGTGCAATAATATCGTGAGCAAATCTTCCTAAATCATTATTTGTTCGGTCAGAACCAGATCTCCTGAATATTTTGTTTTTTGACTCATGTCAGCACATGCTTTGGTTAATTTTTAAGAGCAATATGAACTTGACACGAACATTTTGAAATTTTTTCAATTATTGTTACTTTTTGATGGTAGTCTTCATAGTGACGAGGTGGCTTTGGTGATTATTGTTGTGTACGATAGAATATGGTTCTTATTGTCGAATATTATGGAAAAGTCATTGATCTTGTTGAAGTTGGCCGAAATTATGAATATTCGCTTGGTCCTTGAAGAAAGAATGGGAAAACATAACAAAATATATTTGCAGTCTCATTAACAGTATCGACGTTTACAGACAGTTATAGCAGCCGGGGGAGGCAATACAAAGTATTAGAGTATTTTTTACAAGTTTTTTGCTTATTTGTTCACTTAGTTAATACAGTTATTTTTTTTCATAACCTTAGTTCTGTTAGTGTTACTAATATTTATTAAAACCAAGCCTGTATCGTTACTTTTTAACGTTTTTTATAATCTAAGAGTTCTAATCAGTGTCAATGTGACAATACGACAATAATCACCAAAACCATCAAATGATATTAAAAAATAACATCATAAATTAATGATAGTTGAAAAAATTGCAAATTGTGGCAAGTTCATTTCGCTCGTAAAAATTAACCAAAGTATGTGTTGACATAAGTCAAAAAACAAAATGCTCAGAAGACATGGTTCTAATCGAAAAATAAAGTTTTGGGAAAAGTTACCGACGAAATTATTGCACAGGGTGTTTTAAAGTTAAGATAAAAAACAACCCTTCAATTAACCCTGTATGATAAGCTAAATAAATACTAAAGTTTATAAAAAAACTGAGTTTGTGATTTAAAGTTGACAACAAACAAACAACGCTTTATTGTACAAAAAGCCAAAACGGCTTCATCGACAAAGCACTCATAAAACAAACAAAAGCACAAAGAAAATACAAACAACAAAAAATACACAACACAAATAATACGATTCAAAAAAATTTAAGTCATTAAAATAACAAAAAGAATATACATGGACAATTGCAGAACAGTACGCAGTAAATAGATATAATTTTAGAGTTATAAAATATTAAATACTTGACCTTTGACCATGTGTGAGATGATCAAAATAAAAATTATAAATAAAATTCAAAATTGTTCATAATTAAACATCAACAAAAAAGTCGTTTACCGTATATAGGGCTCTCTCCAGTAAGTATGGTTTTAGAGCTTTGCGAAATGCGGGAAAGAACGAAAGCGACTTGATATTCAAAGGCAGATGATTGTACATTTTTTTGGCATTGTACAGTATTGAACCTTTAACTAGTTCTGAGCTCGGGGTTGGCAGATAAAGATCGTGCTCCGCATTCCTAAGTGGATAGTTTTGAGATGGCTTTTCGGGAATAGCAGATATGTGCTTGCGGATCACGCAAACGGATTCAAAAATGAATAAAGAAGGAAGAGTCAGTATTTTGAAATTTTTAAAGAAATTCTGGCAGTGTGAGTTCTACTGTTCAGTCCCAATAAATACCGAACTGCTCTCTTTTGAAGTCTGAAAATACGATCAAATTTTGTTGCGCAGCAAGTACCCCAGAACGGAAGGGCATAACGAAGATGTGACTCAAAAACGGCATAATAGGCTATTTTAGAGGTTGAGAAGTTAAGTTCCTTAGAAACTGGTCTTAGCGCAAAACAGGCAGCGCTTAGTTTCTTTGATAGAGCTTCGATGTGAAAGTCCCATTTTAACGAGTTGCCTACAACAAGTCCTAAGAATAGAGTCCAGGACGTCAATAGTGGTGTTATTAAGTACAAAAGGTTGTATAGTACTTTTATATGACAAAACTTTAGTTTTTGATAGGTTGAGGCATAGGAGATTAGAATCGCACCAAGATTTAATGGTGCGTAAGTCACTGGATATAGTATCATATAGTGCCGCAACATCTGGGCCGCTCCAAGTGAAACTAGTATCGTCCGCAAAGAGGCAGAAACAAAATAGGGCCAAGTACTGAACCCTGAGGGACACCACATTCTATAGGCTTACAAGAAGACATAGACGTATCAATCCTCACAAGCTGCCTTCTGTTGCCAAGATATGACTTAAGCCATTCGAGCGGCACTCCCCTGAAACCATAGTAATGCAAGTTGTTAATTAAGATATTATGATTTACACAATCGAAAGCCTTAGAGAAATCACAGAAAATTGTAGCTGTAGAGTGATGGTTATTCAGGCTAGAGTATACATTATTAAAAAGGTCGAACATAGCATCATTTGTGCAACTGTTACTTAGAAATCCAAATTGATGGGTAGTAAGTATTTTGTATTGAAGGAGAAAAGATATAAACCTTTTTTTAACCAATCTTTCAATGATCTTAGATAATGTGGGCAGGAGTGCAATTGGGCGATAGTTCGAAGCTTCATCTTTATCTCCTCCTTTATACAGAGGAATAATTATTGGTGTCTTAAGGCAGTTTGGAAAAACTCCTTTTTGGAATGACTCGTTAATTAAAGTAGTAAGATGGTTTAATGGAATGGCATTCAGGAAGTTCAGAGAACATTTTGAGAGTAAGCCCATCAGTCCCAGATGAGGATTTGTTTTTAATACTATTAATTGTACTACGGAGCTCATCTCATGCTACCGGCGTGAAGAAGAAACTGTGTAAATTCTCATTTGCTTTAGGGAGATATGAAAGTGAATCATGAGAAGGAGTTATGGTGTTTACTAAATTTTTAGCAACATTAACAAAGTAAGTGTTTAAATCTTCAGGTGAATTAAAGACTGTTGATAGATCTATATACAAATTGCTAAAAAAAATCATGAAAATAGGACTGAAAGTAAAAAATATATAAGACATGCTTTAATCTTGACGAAAAAGTGTTCCCTTGCGTTTTTTGCATTTAAGTGTATTTTAGATTTGATTTTTGTAGTGACTATAGTGTACATGGTTTTGTCCATCAATCCCACCAGCTTTAGATGCCTATTAAGCTCACTATAAATGCCTTGTTAGTAGACATGTCTTTGCTTATCAGGTCTGTCATGATTTTTGGCAAAAGTTCCACTATGAATTTTTCGCATATTTCTGCCTTGGTAATTTCTCTTTTCTATCCTTTTGTGATTGCTGTCTTTTTCACTTATTTGATTTGGTAGTCAACTAACTAACTTACTTAATTGGCTCTATTTAAACAAAATTGATCTCGTAACATGTCCAATGAGCTAAAAATAATAAACGATGCTAGACAAATACACATACAAATTATCATACACATACATACAGAGAAACCCAAAAAATCTTTGCCGTCACTGGCCAAACGCCGATCTTGACGCTGACTGGCTAAAAATAAATCGATATCTATCGCCAAAACTTAACTAAGCGAAAAAACAAAAACAGTAAAATGGAAATGAACGACCTACGTCACTTAAAGGTTCTCTTTATTGTTATTATTATTACCACGGTAAATTAACGGTTTGTTAATTAGAAGTTATTTATAGGTTCGTTGGTATTGGTTTAGTTCAAGTTCAAGGTTCAGTGGCGTCATAAAAGAAAAGAAATTATACAGGGTGTCCCAGGCTGAACGTGCATTAGAAGTTTTTAGAGAACTACGATATCTAGATAGGACATTTTTTGCATATCATAGTTTCACAACGAGATCTATCGATTAAAAATATTTTCAATATGGCGGCACTTCCGGAAATACCGGAAGTTGAACTTGATTAGTTTTCTTATATTATGTTTATTGTTTCGCCAAAAAAATAACTCATATATTGTTTCTTTTCAACTAAAAAGACAATTTCTCGTCGTATCGATAAGCCAAAAAAGAAAAACTCGAAATAATGACGACAGGAATCTATTTAAAAAAGAGAGCGGGAATATGAGAGCAAACCATCGTATAGATTGCCGCAGGACCGGTCGAGCCAAGCCAAGCAGCAGCCCCTAATACCGACGGTATTTTCTTTTGTGTCGCTACCCGGGGCGGTTTTCGGTTTTGTATAGGTGAAACGGGGGTAGATTAATAATTTGCCGGATCCTGCCAGGAAAGAAAGATGTCAGGGATGGGGTTGGAAGCTATAGGGGAAAATTCCGGGGTGTTTTTGTGGCAGTCAGGGCGAAGAATGAAGGATATCTATCGGGTATAAGGGTGGACTTTTGTTGTCAGGTATTAAAAAAAAAGAGTTTTACTTATGATAAAGTTTCTTTCTGTAGAATATCTTCCTTTTTTTCTCGGGGGTAATAGATCGGGGGTAAATAATATCAGTAGGTAAATAATTAAGTATTTTAATGATCCAAAGAATAATAGGAATTGAAATTATAAAACGATATGTTACGATAAAACCCGGTCATTATACCAACTAACTGAGCATTTTAGGTCAAAATTAAGGCTTTCAAAACGGTCAAAATTAACAAAACGCAGATAATCACTAAGAGAGTAAAAATCATTTAATTATTGTTAATGCAAACCTGGATTTTTTACTTCACTAATCAGTGCTTTTCTCAGCTTCAAAATCATCATCATCTTCATTATAATTTTCTGCTTATTCAACCATTTCTACTATGGAGAATAATTTCTTTACATATTATATACAGGGTGATTCCTGTAAGTCGGTCATGCTTTCGAGGAATGATAGGGGACGTCGAAATATTAATTTTGATATAGCACACTATGGGTCGGAAATGCTTCTTACGCAAGATACAGGGTGTTAAAGTTTTTGAAAAATTAAAGATAAACTTTAATAGTTTTTTAACAGTTGAAGGTATCGTTATAAAATTTTATTATAGGAGTGTGCCTAACAGAGACACTTTAAATGTAAAAAGAAGAGGTTTTAGTTTCAACCGGTAGTCTTTCAAATTATGTACATTGCCTTTCCGCATATACCCATAAAATATTTTGTCTTTACATCTTTCCGTTTTCATATAATCAACCGAGGCGAATGAGGTGCGCCACCTTGTATAACTATCTTATACTAAACACTATTTAACTCCTTTGTTTTTCTATCTAGGTTCCATTGATAGTCGTGACTCTCCAGGCAGTACCCTTAATCCAGCTCTGAATCCAGCCTTTGCACTGGATTACAATGATCTTCCCGAAGAAGTGTCCCAGTCCAGTACTTACCAGAGCTTCCAGAGGAGTGGGAGGATCACCCCACCAGCCACAACGATTCCAAGGTTCAGGAAATACTGCGTGGACGATTTCAACTTTTTGAAAGTACTTGGAAAGGGAAGTTTTGGAAAAGTAAGTGTTATATTTGCCTTACAACCACATAACCACTGTTCACTTTTATAAACATTTTCACTAAAATGACGAATACACGATTTTAATTTAGTATTAATATTCAAAATATGCTTTGGAGGTCCTTCTTCAATAGTTTTTAGGGTTCCGTACCCAAATGGGAACCAAGCCAAAAACGGGAACCCTATTGCAATGATAATGTAAACTTACACAGTTTCTTTTTTTCGCCCGTAGTTTTAGAAGAGCTTTGCAGTACAATTAATACCATCAAAAATAAATCCTCTTCTGGGACCGACCGGCTAACTTTAAAAATCTTTTCGAATCTGCCAAAAAGCACTCTGAATCACCTAACAACTTTAATAAACATGTCGTTCCAAAATTGTATTTTTCCAAAATGTCTTAAGACGGCAATAATCATTCGTCTGCATAAAGGAGGAGACAAAGATGAAGCTTCTAACTATCGCCCAATTGCACTCCTTCCAACGCTATCTAAGATCATAGAAAGGTTGGTTAAAAGAAGGCTGGTATCTTTTCTGTTTAAGTACAAAATATTTACTGAATATCAATTTGGATTTCTAAGCAACAAGTCCACAAATGACGCTATGTTTTCCCTCCTTAATAAAGTTTACTCCAGCCTAAACAACCATCATTCTACAGCAACAATTTTCTGTGATTTTTCTAAGGCTTTCGATTGTGTAAGTCATAAGATCCTAATTAATAAACTGCAGCACTATGGGTTCAGGGGATCATCTCTCGAATGGTTTAAGTCGTATCTGAGCAACAGAAGTCAACTTGTGAGGGTGGATACCACGTTGTCTTCTAGCAAGCCAATAGAATGTGGAGTACCACAAGGCTCAGTACTAGGCCCTATTTTGTTTCTTCTTTTATTAACGACATTGCTAACTAAACATCAGTGGCAAAATATGTCTTTTTGCGGACGACACTAGCTTCACTTGGAGCAACAAGGACATCGCGGCACTTCATAGGATTATATCAAATGACTTAATCACCATTAAATCTTGGTGCGATTCGAACCTCCTGAGTCTCAACATTTCTAAAACTAAGGCTTTGTCGTATAAAAACTCGTTGCAGCCTTTTGTACTTGACAACACCACCATTGACGTCGTAAAATCCGTAAAATTCTTAGGGCTTGTTGTGGACAATTCTCTGAAATGGGACATACATATCGAAGCTTTGTCGAAAAAATTGAGCTCTGCCTGTTTTGCATTAAGGTCTGTTTCTAAGGAGCTTAACTTGTCAGTGGCTAGAACTGTTTATTATGCACTTTTTGAGTCGCACCTCAGGTATTCCCTTCCATTCTGGGGTACGTGTTGTGCGACTCAATTTGACCGCATTTTCAAGCTCCAGAAGAGAGCTGTTCGATATTCACTGGGACTAAACAGGAGGACTCATTGCCGGGACTTTTTTAAAGTATTAAAAATATTGACTCTTCCTTCCTTATTTATATTTGAATCGGTTTGCCTAATACGTAAACATGTATCAGCTCCTCAAGAAAGGCCATCTCACACTTATCCACTCAGGAACGCGGAACAAGATCTTTATCTACCTACCCCACGCTCAGAGTTAGTTAAAAGTTCAATATTATACAACTCGAAAAAAATGCACAATCACCTACCATTTGTAATCAAATCCATAACATCATTTCTTTCATTTCGCAAAGCATTGAACTCTTATTTACTATACAAGGCTTTCTACGCCGTAAATGAATTATATTTTGAAAATCGAATTTGATCTTGTAAACACTGGTCTAATGTGTACCCTGTACTTAATTTGATAATAAGGAACCAGGAATTGAGACCAGAAATTATTTCAGTCACTTTTAGTTTTTCCACATTAATATAATTTAATTTTCGGAGTGCATGTAAAGCGTGCCATATTTTATCTAGGTTGTCTAATTCAAATCATATTAAACACGGATTTTATTAGCTCTAGTTCGAGTAGTAGGTGTTATTGCACTATTGTAGTAAGTAATAAATCTATTGATTTATTACTGTTTTAAAATCTGTAAAATCCAAAAGGCGATTTGTTTTTTCAATTCTACATTAAGCTATAAAAGTTACAAATTTTGCAATTCGTCCTAGTTTTTCCTGATATTCGTTGAAAACCTATACGAATAGAAAAACAGGTAAAAATACCATTTAGCAATGTTCCCAAAATAAAAACATCATTAACCCGATTGCTAGTTGTTTGAAAATGAGTAAAAACTGGCCAATAGGTTTAGAGAGTTCATGATTTGAAAAGCAAAATACTCTTTTTTTTTGGAAAAGGCATACAGATTATGACTGGATATACCGGGGGTGTCTCAAAAGTGGTTCACCCCTATAGCTTTTTTGTTTTTCAGATAAAAACGAGATTTAGTATGTTAGTGTATATGACATCAATTAGGATTGATTGACGTATTCAATTGTTTTTGGTCACTTAATGTTTCACCGAAAATGACTATAATTTTTTATTTTTAAATGGCACCCTCGATATATTTTTACTTTATTCGATAGAAAATGACACTTTGAATAGAATGACATTTCATATGTCAAATTTTGATATTTTCGTCTTAAAAAATCGTATTTTAAATTTCAATCTAGAGTGTTATGGCTGTGTTAAAAACACTAATTCTTAATCAAGGAGCCTTGGAAAATAGATTAGATCGTCTAATGTTTTTTTTGTGTCTTGTCCTGGCAGGTTAAAAGATGCCCAAATCGTATTTTTAATCATATCTCAGTTTGTTCAAATGGAATAAGGGTGGGTCATTACCATATTTGGGAAAAGCATTTTCTTAAGAATAATTTGGTACCACACGTTTGGAGTCAAATTGACGTTATGAACCGCATGTTACAATTTCAAATAAACATATTTTTTTTTTTTTTCATATTTTCATTCAGAGTGTTGTTCTATTCAGAGTGTCCGTTTTCTATCGAATAAAAGTTAAAAAAAAACCGAGGGTGGTCCTTTAAAAATCATAAGTTGTAGTCATTTCCGGTGAAACAGGAAGTGACCAAAAACAATTGAATACGTCAATCAATCCTAATTTATGTCATATACTAACATACCAAATCTCGTTTTTTTTATCTGAATAAATAAAAATGTTGTAGCTGTGAGTCACTTTTGAGACGCACCCGGTATATACAAGGGCTGATCGAAAAGACACTTATATAGGGTGATTCAAGCTTCCGAAAAAGCTCTATATTAGGTTTTTGGTTTGTGAATTTCATTATTTTTTGGAATAACGGGGGTATTGGTAACGCATATTTTGAAAATATTTTTGTCAACATACAGGGTGATTCAAATATATTTTCAAACTAAAGTTGTATATTGTTAAATGGAATACTATACAGGGTTGTTCACCACATAAAAACACGGAGTATTGTAGTACGAAATTTAGATTTTTTACAAATTGTAAGTTTTGGGTTCGTTGAAAGGACTATTAGAGCTACAATTTAAAAATATTTTTACAAGAATATCAGAGTGTCCCAAATAAATAAAAAATATCAAGTTGTATTTTTAATAGAACACCCTGTATATTAATTGCATTTTTTAGTTTCTTCTACGAAATTAAAATATAGGTAAAATTGATTAAGGTTTATTACTACTTAACTTTACCGTTTTTGAAAATATTTTCCAAAATTGGTTGTGAAATTGCAGTATAAATTTAAAGTTCATTTTCCGAGGGTATCAACGTTATTAAAAATAAATATTTCTGAAGTTTATTTATTATCAGTTATTGTGTTGCAATTAATAAATAAGTATACTACCTTATACAGAAGTGTCTAAAATTTATTTTTAAATAATTACTAGCTTTAAACGGCAATAACTGTTTAATTTAATGGACACCCTGTATATTTAAATGAAAGGAAGTCAGATGCACAATTTAAATTGTCTTATCAAATTGTATTATAACAAATTTTAACAATATCCTTCAAGTTTTCGTTAGAAATCATTTTCTTATCAATTTAGACCTCTAATTTATCAAATATATCCATGGAATATGACATTTTAGATTGTTTTAAAACAACAAATGTAGCAAAATATACAGGATAGTAATAATTATCGTTTTTCCCTAGTAAACGATAATATTACTAGACCATTTGTATCTATGCAAAAAGAAAACTATTTAAATCTTTTAAATAAAAGTATACCATTAATTTAAATATACCACCAGTATTTCCGCCCCAATACTAATTAATTACAAACTTAATTGGGTTTGTTAATAAATTATTCTAAAAAAAAAAAAAAAAAAAAAAAAAAAAAAAAAAAATAAAGTTAATGAAATGAAACGTCCTCTGTTTATAAATTTAAGCATTTTGTCAAAAATGAATATTCAGTTTTAAGGTGTTAGTTTTTTTCCTAACACTGTCCATCCTGTCTATTAGATATATTCAGTTATATTTATTTATTAACAATTATTATTAATCAACGAAAAAGTCAATTAATGTAGTTTTGAATACTGGGATCATATTTTGGGTCCTCTTTTTACATATTTCATACAGGTTTTTTTATTT